>NC_069120.1:11477500-11777500 GCF_025612915.1 Magallana angulata | reverse complement strand
GAGAGAGAGCACCAAAGAAGCTGGAAACGAACACTTAGAATTACAACCTTATGCCTTCATTAGAAGTAATATAGTCCTCAAATATTAGCCTTTTGTTTATAACAAAAATCAATGAAACCAAACTGTAACAACACACAATTTCTAGAATCAACTGTTTAAGACAATTTCGTATATTTCAATTTTCATGGGCTTATTCAAAAAAATATTTACCAGTACTTACATTTAAACATATTTATATCAAATTGAATCTTACAAAATGTTACATATCTTAATTGACTGCTAATTCATATATGTACAAAAAATTCTATGACCCAGGTACATTTGACTAATTTGAATCATTTTTTTTTCATGTTTTTTTTTTTTTTTTTTTACCCGTATACTGTTTACAGGGAAATTACTGCCCCCGTTTTATAACTTTTATTTTCGCCCTTTTTACCCTCATTGTCAGCAGGCAAACTGAAGACTAAGCAAATCCCACTGTCTAAAATTATCTCTCTTTAAGGTCAGACGACACGTTCCTCTAGCATCTTTTTTGTATCTCCTTGTAATAAAGAGTTCCAATAAAAATTATTAATGTTTATATTAATTTTCAAAATGATTCAAATTTACCTGTAATTGAATATATGCCTAGATGGCCGAGTGGTTAGAGCTGGGACCGCTCACTGCCAGGAGCGTAGGTTCTAGAAGTCACGAGTTCAAAGCCTGGTCCTGGCCGAGATATTGTTCTAATATAGTGATTTTCACTGAGCTGTATATTCATTTATTTTTATATCAGCAATTCAAGTGTATTTCCAAGAAGATTATATAGGAAATTGCATACTCTAGTATTTTGCAGAAATGCCTGGTAAGGTATCCTAATTTTTTGCAAGAAAGATGGTCAAAGTAGTAATAAACCATTGACAAATTCATGGAAAAAGTTATATAAAATTGAGGAACGTGTCGTCTGACCTTAAACACAACTGTGTATGGGTGAATTTAAGATGGGGCAAAATTCTTTGCAAGTGTAGAAAAGGCAGAAATATTCTAAATTGCAATATATATATATATATTTCAATACTCTTGAAAAACATTACACCTTTAAAGAGCTGAATTTATTAACTTTTCCCAAAGTTGAAGATGACAGTTTATTTGATAGATAGGTCAATTAAATGATTATAATGATAATTATACCACTGGTTTGAAATGAGTTAGAACTCCAAAGAAAAGTTCATGATGTTACCGGTAATCTTTTTCATATCAATTTATAATGTTCAATTCACTTTCATTATAACATATATGATTTAAATGTAAATGATGCAATAGAAATTTCATTTACTCAAAGTTATTGTGCATTTACACAATATAGCCTATAATTCATTATTTACTCCATCCAAAGAGTTTATATAGAAAGGTCTCTTCAATCAATCAGTCAGCTGTTAGATTTCTTCTATGACTAGAGAGACACTTTTCCTTGAAGTGATCCATGGAGATTATTTCTTTCCGTTTAACCAAGTTTGGAATTGTCAGACCGAATAAAGCCGGAGAAAAATATATCCAGCTTTAAATACCCCTGGGATGATTTAAGCCCTCACTTAGTATCGTCAGCTGCTGGACCATATTGCATTGTGGGTATTGATTTGCTGTTTGAGTGACAAACCCCTAACCAAGTGTCCGTCTCCATGGACCGTGCAATTCTTTTTCATCTGTTCTTGCCTGCCAGCTTTAAAGGCCTTGAGATCACTTTAATTTTGAATGATTTATCATTTAAGACTGACAAATATATATTCAACTTAACGGTACTATTGATTGTTCATGTCATCTAAAAATTCTAAATTTCATATGTGTATATCAAAGCTGCATCATTTTTGTATTACATCTACTACAAAAAAGATCTGGTGAGTTACAAAAAGATTGTAAAATGGACTTCAACATTTGTCATTTGCTTTCAAAATATTGGAGTTCTAGACAACAAATTTTGTCTGTAAATAAGTATGATATCAAGATTTATAGCATTTGTTCAGTAAACGTTACAAAAGACATGCTTTACAGGCTACCACCATTATCAAATGGATTTTTTCCTGTGGTAATCTATTTTTTTCCAAAATCACTTAACCTAATAATGTCATCCAATATTTTTCATCAATATTTTTTCATAAAATTTGTATTAAGGTAAGCTTTTATCATTGGCCGTGTTCAACCAGATTGCATATTCAAAGCTTAAAGCGTTAGTCACCTTCACAACTTAAAACATGACAAAGACCATAAAATCAGACTTAATCTCCTTTCTTCATTTCTTTTCTCATCAAATGAATAAAAAGAGGCCACCTAATATCATTGCCAACCAAAGATTGATGGTGTCACTTTTGCAGTAATCCCTTTCACCATGTTGTCTTGCTCTTGTCAGCAAAGTTTAACATTATCACATGTACCCACAATATAGGTACTAAAATTTGGTGATAAGTAATGTGAAAATAATCCTATGTTACCGTTCCTACAGATCAAGTTCTGTTCAGATAGAAAATTTACAGTTATAAAGTAGTAAAATAACTCAACCCAAATCACTGTAGCTAGGCAATGTTTGAACTGGTCAGATTAATGGCCAGTTCCTTGGAACATTTCCTAGCAGAAAAAATTCTCTTAAATTTTATTTCCTGATCATTACAGTGTACGTATGTTTGATTTTATGTTTCTCAACTGAAGATATCCTTGAAATACATGTCTTACAGTACACTTTGATGCAAAATTTCGTATTATCTTCCTGATTTCTGTACCTTCCAGATCTGCTTATACTTCCCGACAACACAGGAAATCTGTTATCATTTAAAACTTCCTGTCTATACAGTGATTGTACAGTTTTTAGATTGTAATCTACTGGCTTGATATCAACAAAGGTCATCAGACACAGTTAATTATGGTAATTTGCTCTATGAAATGCATGCAGTACAACAAACAATAAAATATAACAATAAAATATAACAGGAGAGGCTTATAATTGTCCTTTTACTATCTAGCTAGATGTGTGCTTTCTTTGTAGAATCCTTTCAGAAGCTGTAGCTAGTTTTATGAAGATCTCCTTCATCTTCAATTCTTTTTCATAGAACACAAACTTGAGTGATTGGAATGTAGTACATGACAGTTTAGCAAACATATTTTGGATATTGTTCAACAGCTGTCCCTTTTTCACTGAAAAGAATCAGAAATATTTTTGGAGAATTTTACCTTTATTTTCGGAGATTTTTATCTTTATTTCCCAATCAAGATTTGAAAATGAAATCAAATACTCAAAAGTTTTCATTTCCTTATCATAATATGAGATGCATCATGATTTAAATTTGCAGGAAAAACAGGATAAATATAAATAAATATGTTACTTTACTGTTAAGCCAGGGACAGATGTCCTTAAACTACTAACTAATATATGTTACAGTATAATGTCTCTGTGTTAAGCACAAGAAATTTTTTCCTGAATTTATCCACTTTAGTTCAACTATGTCATAATCATAAAATCTGTCTAAAGAAGGTCAATTACTTCAATGAATGAGACTAATAGCCATTTTATCTACCTGTCCATGGGCTGTAACGCACAAAGTGCTGTATAAGAAGAATCAAGCAGGGCTTTAAATCCTGTGCTCTAGCAGAAATGTGTATTACAAGAAGATTTCAAAACGTTAAACAACTGAAATTGTGTGAGATATCTTCATAAGCAAATATGCAGAGGAAAATCCTGAATACTTGAAAATGGATTGTTTGAGGGTCAGAAGCCCAGTGGATCTACTGTGCAAACAGTCAATGACGTTTAATATTTTCTTAGCGAAAAAGGCCCTTTCATTTAAAAATTTTATGAACACTTTACAAGCTGAAAATTAGGCCAAGGTGCCAACCCACTACCTTGTTTTACTTTTTTACCCCCGAGAAAACTATGCTTATAAATCATAGTGGAGAACTTAAACATTTATTCTAAAACTCCCGATGGCTCTTTGCAACATGTATAAGTAGATTTATCATATTTATTTAATAAAGAAAAAATGTGAAATATATCACTAGACTTTAAATAAGTTGTTACTTAAAATATGCAATATATTAATATTAGACTTTAAATAAGTTGTAAATTATTTTTTACCATTTTTACAGTCTTAGTATCAACCATTAGTTACTTCAGATAATCTGATTATCTATAATGTCAAAAAGCAATTAACATGGTTTGATTTGATATAAAAAACATTCCAACAACTATTAATCAATATTGCTAAAATATAGCCTACAACTTACATCACATATTTTGTGTGAAGTGCTACCATGAAAGAAAAACCATACACACAACTTCCATCAATATTACTCTTTGGAGAGATCTATTTATCCTAAAACAAAAGTTTCACTTCACATTGAAGTGTGGGGGATTTTGTTTATAGGTTAACCATAACACTGTTTAGTAATGCAAAAAAGGCAATCAGAAAAGCAGATGTGGGTTCAACTTACTAGTTTATCTATCAAATCCATCTGCTTGCAGCTTGTATTTAGTTAGAATCTGACAGAATAATCAAATACTGCTGAATTCACCAAAGGCAGGGTGAACTTTTTGAAGACAGCATTAGGAAGTTCTGCTCAGACAGACACACAGATGGCTAAACATACACCATATGAAGTTTTTAAATAGTGCAGGCATTACTTCATTTCTCTAGGGGGAAACTGTAAACGCATCAATTTCTATAAATGTCCAATAAGGACAGGAGAAATTATTCTTTACACTAAAAAGAAGAAACGTTTGTACATGGCGATTGCAACTTAGTCTAAATTGTGAGCATTGGCTCCCCCAATCTTTGCCAATTGATGGGAAATAAATGGTCATCTTTTCGCAATATATCAAGCATTTGCTGACATGAACAAATTAAAAACGAACCGCAAAATAAATCCAATTTCTTCGTCCATCGCATTGACCATTAGGTTACGTTTAGTCGGTTGTAAGCGAGGATAACGTTCACATAACTTTACGGTAAAATTAGTTTTCTTACAGACTGGCATTTACTGTTTTACCCGTGGATTTGGTAATCGAGACGTCTTATCAGATTTTCGGAGTGTAGAAGTGATAAGTTTTTCGATAACAAGATCCCAAGGTTAACTGGCTTTATTTCGGCCTTCAATGAACCGAGCATTTTATGACGTCAATCGGTGCCCTGTTGTAATTTTCTTTCGCAACTTTACACAATTAAAGAGGAAATTGCTGACAGAAACGAGTTAAAGGTTTAAAACTTCCGCAAAAATTCCACCTACTGTACAAAGAGGCGCTTTCTATTTGGAGCTACCCATTTTATGAGCAAGCACGTGGTTTTCGCTTCCAACCCACCACTACGGATGGGCAAGTGAAAAAAAATCAGAGAAAACGACCCATGCAAGATTTGTCAATTAAAGGTAGAAACATGACTTATCCATTTACGCACGTTTATAATTTGTCATTAAAATAATTCATGGTTGGTAATTATACTTTATCGTACATGAATCGCCGTTTGCATTATATTGTTTTCTAGTGACCTTCCTATAAAATACTTTGCACGAAATTCATATTTTTGTGCAGGTCATTAATTTCTGCACGTCGCCAAGCAGAAAGGTATTATTTTAGATGTCAGATATAAAGTACCAACATCTTGTTTTCCTACACAATATTGCGTAGTTTCCACAGAACTGCAGACGATAAAATTACCTTGTACGCATCCGGAATGTTCAACAGTTCTCCCGTCTGCGCTACGTGACCTATGATTCCCGTCCCCCAGGGGATTCTAATCGCCTCCCTGTTTTCACACACTTCTTCCAAAGTTGTATCAGCACTGACGTCGAAGAGTTTGGCCTCCAAGAAACGATCCTCATCCTCCCGCCCGTGCACCAAAAACAACGAACACCTGTCTGCATTGAGTAAAATACACACGTTCTGTAATATCTTATGACACAGACTGTTGACATCTAGTTCATTACAAATGTCAATTACTAATTCATACATAAGTTCTTTTTCGTCTAAAGTTTTCAGTTCTGTTCTTGGGCGTCGGTGGAATTTGCTTGAGACCGACGTCTGTGACGTCGACGGTCCGAGAAACGTCCGAGCGCCGTCCACCGTCGATACGATGGGATTCAACGTATCCCCGCGGTCAAACTCCTGCGCCGAGATTTTCCGCACGGGAGTGTTAGTGCCAGAATTATTTCTAGAGTTGGAGCCGCTGGAATTGCTGGTTTCTGGTTGTTTGAAGTTCGGACTGTGCGACAGAGCCTGGGCAAGCAGCCACCCGTCCACCATGGTTCTTTTGGCCTTCCTGGCAAAGTAATCGTGCGTAAACTCTGGGTGGTCGTCCAGCCATTTCTCCATCCTTTCATACTCCTCGTTGCGTTCGGTTGCACCGGCTCTTCCCGTCTGTTCCTCTCCCGACATCTTGGGCGAACGTTTGGAACGCCTTTGCCTACATGAAGACGACCTCGGGAAGAGACGGGACGTAATGGTTTCGCGGAGCGAATCCAGTTTGCCGGTACCGAAAGCTGTTGCTTTCCTATATAACTTTTCCAGTTCAATGAATAGATGTCCCGTGTGTAAATATGATTAAACCTGCTACGTAAATATTTTCATTACATTTATGTTTCCTGTTTAAAGCGCTCGTCCTGTAATAGTTAAGAGCAAAACTACCATCACACTATATAGTATTCTTTTTTAAATGCAATAGCTCGCAAATCGAATGAGTAACGTCAAATTCCTTCTATTGGTCCATGTGATCGGAAAGACGAAAAACCAATTTGGAATGTTTACACA
This sequence comes from Magallana angulata, assembly GCF_025612915.1. Classification (NCBI taxonomy): domain Eukaryota; kingdom Metazoa; phylum Mollusca; class Bivalvia; order Ostreida; family Ostreidae; genus Magallana; species Magallana angulata. Next base: position 11,770,737 of record NC_069120.1, on the reverse strand, counting down.
TAATCCATCAGTCACGAATTAGCGTACACATCTAATTGCACCTTGCATTGAGAAAACGCGTTTACCTGACATAGCTTACATTTCACAAATTGGAAAATGCGAGATCCCAATATAGCACGGCCGTACGCCTTCACTGATATGTTTCGACGTTTTTGGTTGGTGAAGAACGTACCATCGTCACTGCAGGTGAGAGGTTACAACGTGGGGGATGTATACATAATAAATATAGAACTGTTCAACTTGAAAACTATTTGATAATAGTTTTATCACAGAATCTACGACCCCTTAATCTGGAGAGATTTAATATCTAATACAGTACCCAAGAAGAAAACTCAGCGCTCGGCATGCTTCGGTCCTCATCGAATTTCTGCTAGTCTGTGGTCTCCTTTATTCCACCTGTGATAATCAAGTATTCACGACCAAAAGCACAAAACCTCGTCAGAAGTGAAGTCATTTTAGCTAGTGTTACACATCAAGGTTTTTATGGTCTTAAAGGCATTTGTGCCATTGTCACAGTCTAATCCAGAGCCAGTCACCTTAAATGTAGGTAAACAATTTCTGTATCGATTCATCAGACGACGTTATAATTCCCATATTCGATGAATGACCGTGAAAGATATGTGGCGAGAGTAGCGTATGAAACAGCTGATGAGGCCTTCTGCAGATGACCAGTGGCTGTAAGCCGCCGTTGCGAGATACAAATATTTGAAGAAACCAGAGCGCAAAAGGTTCAATGAAGACGAACGTCGACCAACTGTTCAAAATAAAAAAAAAACCTCGTAAACACGAGAGAGGGAGAGAAAAAGATCTGATACCAACCAGAAGTGTGTATAATATTTATAACTTCCCATACTTGAGTTATCAAGATCTTATTTATCAAACAGCTGTACTTTGTCAGTGAATTGAATTTGACAATATACAAAGCGACGAGTGTTGCTATACGCATGTAGTAGGTAATCATGTTTATATATTCCAATAAAATATGTTCCCCCGTTTTCCTTTCCCTCGTTAAGCGATATCCTTCGATTACTCATTAGCTTTTTTTCCCCTTAGATAATTTTGAAATCTTCCCTCATTAATTAAACGAATACGGACTCTGATTGTCAATGAGGACGGTAAAAAACATAAGTCTCAAATGAATGTGATTTTTGTAACAAAACCAGATATATTATGATGCATTAGGTATGAAACAGGTATTACTTTAACACTTAAAAGCCAGATAATACTTTGACGTAATACTTGTATTACTCGACAATTTTCTCGCCTTAGATATGAAAACCAGTCGCCATAATACTCTTAAAAATTAGGTGTGTCATTGTAAGATGCTCACAATTTCGGAATTTTGACCCAAGAAATCGATTGTTCCGAGGAAAAAAAATCAACATAAGCCTGAGCATTGGTTCACGGCGCTTATTTCCAACATTTATCAACTTAAGCATAAAGATGGTCTTCGATAACATTTGATTTTTTGTATTTTTTGATTGGTGTACATTTATTTACATTGTATACATCTATGAATATAAAAAATAACCTTACAACCATGATTATAAGTATTCATACTGAGATGGACGGACTGTTACCAGAAATGATTCTTATGATATCATCTACAAATTATAAGATGCTTTAGCCCACCTTATTTGCTTAAATTTGAAAAAGACAATGTCCAGTTAACGTTATTACACATTTCGTCATTCAGCAGAACAAAGTACTACAGAATTGTAAGCAAGCACAGTTTGGAACATGAATATTTAGGTCGAAGAATCTTTAAAACGTCAATCCTAAACTGAACCTACAAAACAGTACAGTTCACAGGAGAAAAATGTTGAAAGAGGACTTATCGTGAACAATTACAAAAAAGCTTGAGCTCATATTTTGTCCTTTCATATTTTTTGTAATAAAAATATTTCCTTCCATTAGTCATTGTGTTGAATTATTTTTTCAACGGATATGAAGAATAAATCATGTCGTTTAAATAATGGGCCGCGACGACTAGTGATAGAATCCGTGCCCCCGTTCCGTGGATTGTTTGTCAGTGGCCAGTTCTTCACAACTACTCACATTAGTGCCTCAGGTATCGCTGTATTCAGGTGAGATATAGATAATGGCAATAATACACGGTCTATAAGTTGTTAATTCATGTTGTTGTGAAAAAAGAAACAAACATGACCTGAATCTCCCGATTCTGACACTGCTTTATCGAGAAAAAAATCATTATTCTTGACACTTTATTATTTATAATTTATTCATATAAAATTAGTCAAACGTTATGCAATTTGAGATTGTGTATGTATTTTAAATGGCATAATTGCATTTATATACCAGTATAGTTTATATATGTAAGATTAATTAATGATTCATCATTTTTCGTGAAAGATTCATTAAAATGTGGAAAAAAATATTTGAAATTTGTCATCAAACAATACATTAGAGAGTGTCCGTGCGGTTGGTGGCACAGGGAAACCATTTCAAACAAACAGTTGCGTGGGATCGGTATAAATAGTGTACTGCATATTATCGTTGCATTAATACAAAACAAACAAGTTAAAAAAAATAAAACACCCACGTTTAATAGAATAAATTATGCATACAATTTCAAAAATGTAAGTAGATAATTCACCAAAGTCCGGCGTTGCATGTTTGTTTGTTGGTCGCACTCTGCCCAGCGTTATTGTTGCATTACTTCATAGATACATACTGTATTTTACTTGCTACTCCTTAAACTTTGTGCAGTTGCGTCGTACTACTCAACGCAACTCGTCCAACGTTGCTGTCGAAGTTATTCAGTGCATGCTCAACGCTTTCCCAGTTGCCATTAATGTGATTGACGCAATCACACGCTAGAGTGCTCGAAGCCATCCCAGTGCTTGATTCGATTCCTACAACCTCGTAGCAACGTATCTTACCGTGCTTGATGCGGGGTGCAATTCAGTTAGCACATATATATGAAAACCATAAAGTAAATAGACCATCGTTTGCAACGTGATTGACGTATGTAGCTGAACTTAACAAAAATGTACTATTTGTTTCAAATTACAAAATGAAGTATTTGTTTCAAATTACAAAATGTACTATTTGTTTCAAATTACAAAATGAACTATTTGTTTTTAAATTAAAAAAATGCACTATTTGTTTCAAAAGAACGACCAAATCGTCGTCAAGTTTGAACGACTTTTTCATGGTGATGACTTGCTTGTCTTTTGATATTTCCTGCGTTGTTGTAAAATTTGAGAAATTTTAGAAATAAATGAAAAAACATGACACAGTATGATTATACTTTTTATATATTGCATGTGTAGAATGCATTTGTGTTGACTTGCTTGATATAGCTCGTGGGACGCCATTGAAACAATTTGTTATTGGTTGTTCAAAGTATCTTTGCAGCAAAGTAATTTAAGCGCTCAAGGCAACATACGACGTTGCTCTCGGTGCAATATTTCCATTGTTTTTCAGGAAGAAATTTATTCTTTAGCAGACACTGGTAAGTTCACGTGCTCGAGGTTTCATTATCCCTCTCCGGACCACGCGAGTTCTCATTCCGTGATTTAAGGCCATTGGCGATAATTATGACTCGTTAAAGACGTATAAAATCATTTTCTCGGTTTCATTTTCATTTACCTTGATTGGATGGCGTTATGTGAGATTAATGTGCTGCGTGTATCAGGTTTTAAGTTCAACACACAACGGATTATCGATATATAACGGTTAAATGATTTATTACCAAAAACCACTTTCTCAGCATTGCAAATTCCGAAACAAATTTTCTGTAACACTTCAGAGTTTTATTCAGTAATATTCATCTTTTGGACTCAAGTGAACAGTGGCTCATAATGGTTCATACATTGTATTTTATATGATACCTAATTTTGTATCCTATCATTATATAGGTCAACAGTCAATAGTACTAGAAGGTATATACACACACATCGCGTACGTCCTCGCGCGACCTCTGCATATATACAGTATGATATGCGTCATCGTATCTATATATACATACAACGGATGGTAAAAGACGACGGGGTAAACCACTGACCAATTTGGTGATGGTCACTTTAAGAATTTAATCGTAAAATAGTCTAAATATCCAATAAAATAGTTATGATTTGCAATTGTTATGCTGTATTCGTCGCCGTTTTTTTTTCTTTATTAATATTGTTTTCTTTCTTTCTTTCTTTTTTTGAGGGGGGGGGGGCATTTTTGTATAACACACACATTCTCTATCCTTCCAACCACCCACACAAAAATCTTTTAAAAATCGACAAAAGCCAAATCTGCAGAAGCTTTGTTATGTTTCACAGCTTATGGAGTGTACAGTCAATTAGTTTACAAAGTACGCAGAGTAACAGCTGTTCCTAAATCTGACGTTGTGCTCAGTTTATTGGCGTGCTGTAAATGCTGTACCATCGACTGAATTTTAAAATGACAGAATGACAACCTGTCCAATTACTAGAATGGTCACTGACATTGATCAAGAAGGTGATGAAGATTAACAAACCGTTGCTCACTTGACTTAGCGATTATGTCAGAGACTTCCCGTTTTGCAAGGGCACTTTCTTTATCGCATACATGTATATGTACTATCCTAAATAAGTTTGTTTTCATAAGAGATTGATCAACCTAGGTTTAAATTTTAAAAATTGGTAATTCTAGTTTTAGTCTATTAATCTTAATTAGTGAATGCCAGTTTTGTAATATTATATCAATTGAAAAGAAAAAATAAGGTGTATGGACTTGAAATCCATTTGAATTCTAGATACCATACAATGAAATCTGTTCAATGCGCCGTTAGTAAAAGCACATTTTCAGCTTTAGATAATGATCAAAAACTTTTTTGGTTGCTCAATATTGAAGACAAGGAAATTCTTAATAATGTGGGCAAATTTATCAATGAGTACATGCTATAGTACTCCTTTAATAACAATTTAAAATATGTCATGTACGTGTCTGTCCTGGACTCTGAGTTAGAAATAAATGATCTGTATCTGTATCTATCTGTATCTGTACATAAATAATAGAAGGCGTTTATTAAGGTAGCGTAAATTGAGTCATGGTTTATATATTATTAATATGAATTTTAAACTGATAGGTGACCGACTACCATCTTCTGTCAAGTTCATATCATGGCTAAATATAGGCGACATGTGAGCCATCACGTTGCACCTGACGTCAAACTGACGTCAATAGTCAAACCTGACCCTGTCTGAACAGGCTTCAAGACAATAAACTGAGAACAGACCCGAGTAAAAATGTTACAATGGTTTCAGATGTTCTATCACGATTATAGGTTTGTATGACTTCGTACTGACTAAATAAAATTTGTGGCCAAGGTAAAAATACGTTTTTTGATTTAACATTCTTTTCTTAGTTTTTTAAATTTAAATTTGAATTGTTATACTGTAGAATAATATTGAATGAGGTTTGTTAATCAACACTAAACAAATCTCCGTCTTCAAATACCCAGATTTTCGTTTAATATGCGACATTTTTTTTATTCTAAATCACTAGACATAAACCTGTGCATGCAAGGGCTGAGTAAGATGGACATGATTTGAGAAAATGAGTTAAGGAATCATTGCTATTTAAAACCATAAGATCTTAAATCTAAAACCGATTTATTTTATTAGGAAATATATATATTTTTTCAAATACAAGTTTAATTCTACAACATTTTCCTTAATCTGGGAATCTGGGCTCGATATTACTAATGACCCGAGGGTCTGGTACGAATAACAGATTTGCGCAAGAGTTTTACGAAGACATCTTTTTACTGCATAAACATGTTCTATACATTGGTACTTTGGTAAAAGTGCGTTAGGTGGATTTTCTTCCTATACCCTTATTGTTTTGAATGGTGTGATATATAATTATGTAAACAAATACATTTCTATTCATTATTGTTTTTCCTTTTTACTACTGATATTAAATAAGCACACCCCAATTACCCACTTCAGTTCATAATTTTTATTAAAAAGTGGTATATAGTACTGTATTATAGATTTCGCTATATATTATAGTTGTATAGATTTCTGGCCTAAGATTTTATCAAGTTGGCTAATACTATATATCAGTAGTATTTCGCGCCAGTGCATTGTTCGTAAAACGTTGTATTATAAAAAAAAAATAGCACATATTGCGTCGCATTCTCACCAGAGAGCGTGCGGTACACAAGCTTGTGTAGCAGGTCCTCTGGTGAGAGAATGATTGCCGAGAAATGATAGTCAGCCCAGCTTTTGGTTTTAAAAATTGCAAACTGTTATTGTTTTAATGTCCATTTGCCATCATACATCATAGACTTAAAGTAGCACTGGATAGTTCTTGTACTTGCAGCCAAGAGTATTTACTTAAATATCAGAAAAAAATCACATTTTGTGGATATTATGACATTTTTGCAATTTCATTTCTTTAATTACATTTTATTCCTACCCCTATCCCACCCATCTAATTATCGACAGGAAGTTGACTATGATATATTTACCATATGCAAGCAGCTTGTTGCGGGATTGTAAATGACAGAGACTTAACTTACCGTTTTATCCCCCTGAACCTTTCCAACTGGTACCTTTCAAGTTATTTTACCTTCCGTCTGTAACTTGCAGTTTCACCATTTAAAGTTAACCCCGTGATCATAGCTGTAGTTTCGTATCTTTTTTCCCATGTGCATTTCGGTGACAACATACATCTTTCCAGTTTAAGTAATTATCATTGTAACAAATAATTTCATGTGTGTTTAGCAACACACTTGGGCATATAGAAATTCTTATTTCAAAAAGATTTTTAAAGAGAGTAATACATTTGTTGGCTTTATTGTAAATTCAAGATGAAATGCATAAATTGTAACAATCCCTGGTATAATTTGTTTTGTCTTGCAGTGCGTATAATTAACATCTGTAAAGTCTTCGTGTAGTTGCACGTTTTCTTTGTTGCACCGTGAATATCAACTACAACGAATTAAAAAAAATGACCATTCATCTAGGCCTAATGTGCGAGTTTCCTTAGCTTGTGATGGATTTCGTTGACGTCAAGTTGTCTTTCAAGCGGCATTTAGATTAAACCCCACCGTCATAAAGAAGTAAAGATGTATGGACAAAGTTAATCATAGTCACACCGTCGACATTCACACTCTGCGATCGAGATTAATCCTTGACATTTTGACCAAGTCATGACATCGAATGTCTTATTTTCTCGCAAAGATGAATCAAAATGTCCGATTTATCAATAACGTAGTTTCAATTTGATTAGATCACGCTAGATGATAGTTTTCAGTCAAGTACACGCTCTGTGACCATCTCTTGCATCATTGGTGACGCTATTTGACGTCCGTGATAGCCCGCTGTCCGCAAAAAGCCCAACAATGTGTCGACTGAACGGTGTGTGTCCGTCTGATGACGTCACATGCCATAAATAAAACTGCGTTTTGATGGTGTTCTTATGTTAAGATCATATCTAAGGTCGTTTGTGTGCTGATTAAATAAACGTAAAATAGTCGCCATATTTTTTTTGAACTTTCCTTATCTTTTTTTACACTATCTTAAAGAAGTTAAGATGCCAGTTCGTTAAAAAAATAAATAAAGAGTCAGTTTCCTAAAAAGAGCCCTTGATACAACGTACCTACTAGTACTAATATTACTGGTAATTTAGACTCCCAAATTGAGTTTTATACCTTTCACATAAAGGGAGGAACATGCAAATATTTGAGATACTTTCAAATAACCTCATATTAAACCATGTTTCTAAGGTAACTGAAACTGGGCTGCGATTTATAAAAGACCAAATTAATGAATGCTAATTAATCACAAACTAATCAATGTTTTATTCTCATGGTTGTTAAATATTATTGTGGACACATGAGTAGTTGTATAAATATGGTACTGTCTAAGTTTTGTTCTTTATTAAGACTGAAAATATGACTCTGTCGTACGTTCTTTTGTAAAACGCAGATTTACATATTTTTGGTCCATTCTGTCTCATAGAAAACTGCATATACATCTGCAATACGATGTTATGCAAATTACATGTGTCTATATGCAAGGACCACCATATATTTGCTCAACAAATACAGAAAGGAAACGAAACAGGCTGCCAGGCGTACAGACAGACTGACAGACCAAGCCATTGTGCTAATGTGTTTGCTTTCAGTCTGTTCAGGAGATTGAAGTACACACCGAGATCTGTATTCAAATTGGAATGGTTGGAAAGTCTTTATATTCAAATTTGGTCGTTGCAAGAAGAAATCAACCGTGCGTCAGCAAGTTTGACAATCTAGATGTTTTTTTAAATATTGGTATAAATTTAATTTCTTGCCTATATGCTCCTTTCTGGTTGTACGTGTAACGTCTATAAATTAAAGAAATACGATGGTTTTCTGTAATTTCATATCGCCGCCTGACTAAAAATCAGGAGTTATCTTTGCATGTTGGCAAAGAGGACATTTGCTTGGTCTCCTGTGCATTGTCATTTGATTCAAAAGTACTTATTTCATGTACAATGTCAACTTGACCAAGTACATATAGAATTTTGAGGACAGACTCGGCCTTTTTTTTAAGATGTCTCAACTTGAAGTTAGATGGGAGTCTATTAAAACAAATAAGAGGTTATAAAGGACAAGCATACATTTACATTGTATTATTTGTAACTTGTTAGGTTATACTATTATATGGTTGTTAATATTGTATGGTTTTTAAATGATTATGTTCTGACAGTGTGGGGTTCTTGCATGGTTTGTACTGATATTGTATTGTTGTTGCTTATTATATTCATTAAGGAATAAGGAATTATTCTTTGAGTATTATGAGGTGATATTTTCGGTCGGGGCGTGGTCAAATCCAATAAAGCCCAAAGGGCTTTATGATAGATTTGACCACGCTCCGACCGAAATTATAATCTCATAATATTCAAAGAATGATTCCTTATTACTTATATTTATATTTTTTCCAATTTGTATACATTAAACAACATTAATAAAAAACCATTATTTTTTCTATGTAGCACATGCTATGTATTACTACGCGGCGTAGCCAATACCGATTTTCGTTTATACTATGAAACACGCCCATTTTGTGTCACGGGTTTCAGGGTTCAAAATTATTTCGTTGTGCTATCACAGACAAAGACAGTTGAAAATGTAAATATTAGTTGTTACTTGTAAGGTCTGTCAGGACGTTACCTAGGGCATTATAGTTATGAAATGTTAGGTTCTGGTATTTTATGATTGTAACTCTGTGCTTGTAACTTTCTAATACTGTAAGGTTGTAACTCGTTATAGCTTCTGGTTTTGTAAGGTTGTAACTTGTTAAGTTTTGGTATTGTAAGGTTGTAACTTGGTAGGCCCTGGTTTTTTAAGATTGTTCCTTGTTAAGTTCTGGCATTGTAAGGTTGTAACTTGTTAGGTTCTGATCCTGTAACGTTTCTAGCTGTTATGTTCTGGTATTCAATGCTATTAATTGTTGGGCACTGGAATACTGTAAGTTTACTAGTTGTTGGAATCTGATATCATGTGGTTGTTCTCTCCTTATTTTGTACGATTTGTGGTTTATGGATGTTTTACAGACCATTGTTGTTATCTTCTGACTTTAAAAGCATGACTTTTTGGGCGTAAAAAACATGAAACGAGACACTGAAACTGAATGAATTATAAAAATGAAAGTGAAATGCCTATAAAAAGTAACAAGTACCTCATACATTATATCAATCAAAGAAATTCTCAAACGGATTAAAATTTTTGTGACTATACGTGTGATCCGTCGTGGGAAATCTGCCCAAATTCGGAGACGGTCACAGACGTATGACGTCAGAGAATAATCACGATGCGGATCAAATATATCCTGTGGTGAGGCTGTATATACAAACGTTGTTTATCAATAACTTTTACGTAATGTATAAAAAAAATTGAAAACCTAGTTTGTAAAAATTTTAATATGCGAACCATTGATGAATAAGTGATGAATAAGTGACAATTTTGGACACACCCAAATATGTTTGGAACACGAAGCTTCAGAAACTAGTCAGTTAAGAAATGAATCTAATATAGCATAATATGTTGGTTAATTTTATACATTTCTAATAAATTCATGTTATCACTTGACAATTTGGGGTTAATTATAGAAAGTCTACATCCGGTGTAACGAAGAATTTTGACCCGGGTTGAAAATTGACCCGGGGGTCATTTTTCCACGTTGAATAATGAGACGAAAGGTGTTGAATAAAGACCCTAATCCGTTGAAAATTGACCCGCATCGTGGAATTTTGATCATGAAACCGGTTCAAAATTCAACAGCAAAGAAGCACAAAATAACGAATCAATATTATAACTTGAGTTTATTTAATTAAAAATGATCAGTTTATACATATTTATTCTTTATATTTATATGTTTCAACGGGGGGGGGGGGGTTAAAAATGAGACTTTATAAATGAATATTTTTTAATTTACATATCATCACTTTAAATATGTTATAACTATTTTATTCATAATAAACTTTTCGCGTATAATTGCTGTTTTGTGTGATATCTATATATTTCTGAAAAGAATATATGTTTTTTAAGAATATTTGTATATGTCACAGGATTAATTATTTTAGTAAATTAGTATTCATATTTGCGTTCACTTATTTCAACATTTCATGTTTTCATTTCCCATTGTTCATTTGTTTACATTCACACCGCAGGCACGTAGCATCAGGGGGGGGGGGGGGGGGGGGCAGGGGGGGGGGGTCTGCCCCCTCCCCCCACTTTTTCTCGCAGCAACTAATTTTTTAACATTTACATATAAAAAATTGAATTATCATGGAGTGCCCCCCCCCCCCCACTTTTTTTGGAGGCTGTAAAAAATTGATATGAAAATAGGGAAATTATTATTGAAACTGAAGTTATATACTACGCAAGCCCCCCCCCCCCCCCCCCCGTAGTTTTTGTATTTTGTATTCACACCTATCAAGCCAATAACAGTGTACAAAATGATGATATGCTAACACGTACTCTTCATGAACAATGCTATAGTAACTATATCTTGAAAGCCATTTTTTTAAAATTTTATTTGTTACGTAGTTACTAGGGTATAACTAAATATCATTAAATCGCTGATTTTTTTTTAGGCATAAACAATTCTGCTTCATGGAATCTGTAGCAAGTTAGCAACCTAATTTTTGTACAGGATGACAATAAAATAATTTTGCTTTAATAGTTTCTAAATTGCTTTGATTACAAAATTGTATCATAAATACTAACAGTAATTGTTTTCGTCAATGAATAGGTAAATTGCATTTTTTGAGTAGAAATATGTAGAAGAAGATCATACAGCAGCGTTGGAGTAGATGGTTGACCTTCCTATCACAGCCACCTACATCATTAATTCAATTTAAACGTGTTTTATTGAACGGAATGATCAAATTTTTGAATGGATTGAATAAGAGTCATAGCCTATGTAAACCCTTTCAAACATACAAGTCAAGAAGAAATTATCTATAGTCATAAGAATATAGTATTACAAGTTTACAGAATATTATTGATATTATGTGCATACAAGACAGGGGGTACTTGAATATTAAATAATTATCTGAATATTTATCATATATGATTGTATGACTTATTGTTGGTATACATGTACATGTTGACTCACACCTACATTAACAAACCTATCACCTTCATTTATACTTGCAGGGATACAAACATAAGAATGACATTTTCATGATCCAGCCCATTTGAAAAGAACAGTAAATAAAAGTGGACTATATATTAAGTAAATATACATGTATATTACTTAAATAGATTTAAACCGTGTAACATAAGAGAATCAAAAACGCTTTGGAGCTCTAATATAAATATAAACATGGGAAACAATTTTACAGTTTTATCAAAACTACCATAAAGTATATAGTTCATATAAAAAGGTACACTAATGTCAATAAGCTGTTTAAAAAGTTCGTCTCTTTGTTGAGTATATCTTGGATATCCAGGGGGAAAAAATCACATTTCCTTCAGATTCAGACCTACACTATACACATCGACTCCCATCCGTTTAAAAAATCCTTAAAGTAAGCTTTACTAGCTTTATTCCGTAATTGACGTAAAATAAATTAAAAAGAAAGATAAAGTTGATGAAATTTTCTTTCCTGCATGAGGATTATTCCATAATTTACATGTAGACGGAGCAAAGATATTGTAATAAGTATATATAGTGGTAGATAGTAAAAAAAACTCATTCGACCTAAGATTATATGTATGTTCAGTTAGAAAATATGATTGAATTCAATCTAACATATCTTGTGGTGCTAAACCATTTATAATTTTGGAGAATAAAATTTGTTTATGTTTATCCCTTCGAGATTATAAGGTTTCCAAATTAAGCTCACAATATAAAATGATTTTAGAAGAATTAACTCTAATCCCTGTCACTGTCCTGGTTGCTTCAATTTGTACATGTTTAAGCAATTCGGATTTTCCTTGATACAGCTGCTCCAAACAACATCACCATATTCCAGTCTAGATCTGATAAAAGCCAAATTTTAACAAGTGTTTATCTATCAATTGTATGCTAGAGTAATCTTAATATATTCAACTTTTTGCATGCATGCACTTTCATGTATAACATTAATATAATTAGATCAACCAACCTCCGACTGTATATTTAGCTGCAAACCTACTTTTTATTAAAAATGATAACATTTTTGCTTGCTGTATGCTATATGTTTTTAATTTCAGTTGCCTGTGTTTCTAATTTACTGGTAATTAATGGAATTGAAAACTCAAAATGATAGAAATAAATTGCATTTTTTTTTAAAAGAACTATGACTCTGCATATGCAGAAAATTGGATGGTGCTTCAATAAAGTTAATCCGACAAGTTTATGAAAAATTATTGTTAAGTATATATGTATAATACAGTATACATAAACAAAGATAAAAATATGACAACCATTCATTTTTTTTTTGTCAGGGATGCTGACTTCTTCAAATTAAGCATAGATATCTAACATTATATCATTTTGTCTTGATATAAATATATATACCCAATAAAACAGTATAGAGGTTATATTATCAATTATTAGAAAATACAACGCCAGGTGCATGTCGAATAGAGCTCTGTTGAATTGCCTTAAACGTGACAATAACGGGCAATTGATTTGTTAGATATATTTATCAGAGATTATGACAAGTTGAAAAAAATTCTGTCACATGAGGGAATGAAAACCATGTCATCTATGTCAAAAAGTATTCTAGCCCAACTCGCCTGTTCCATTCCGAAGCAATCGGTCATCTTCTTAGCTTTATTTACATAGTTTAGTAATAATAAATGGATATCATATTTTCAGTCTCAAAATTAAATGATTAATTGGACCCATCAACTTAAAAGAAATTAGCCCGTCCGCATATGTATCGGACAGTATGAACATTTTAGAACTAAAACTTTCAAATATGTGCATGATTGTACATTTAAACTGTGTAGATTAAGTTCCAGTTCAGATCAAAACTCTGAGGTTGGGGTCAATTCTCAACAGGATCAATTTTCAACGTGTCGATGTCATCAGATTTTAGAAAAATCTTTCTCATACCGTTGAAAAATGACCCCGGGTATAAATTTCACGATTTTGGTCTCAATTTTCAACGTTGAAAAATGACCCCCGGGTCAATTTTCAACCCGGGTCAATATTCTTCGTTACACCGGCAAAGCGGTCGCAGAAAAATGACGTCAGGACAGAGTCAATACGATTTCTTAAACAGTTTTTCCAATATCGCATACATTTTAATCTTGCGGTTAATTTTTATGCAGACTTGGTTATGATTGACCATTAGTGTTATTTTTTCCAGTACTTTGAGAAAACTTAATTTTGTTGGATCTCAATATGGATGTTATTTTCTTTTAAAAGAAATGAGATAGTTTTATGCATCATATTCGAAATTTTTTATGAAACGATCGAGATTTCAGAGATATGAATATATATCTGCCAGTGACAGCTACCGAACAATTTCTAAGACGGCAAATAAAACACATATTAGATTCAGTTAGAAACTAATGTTAGAAGAATATTTTCTTTTCAAATACGAAAACTGTATATCTGTCTTTTACTAATTAACAATTTTTAATTGCCAATGAGTCCATGACTAATTAGTCATGGACTCATTGGCAATTAAAAATTGTTAATTAGTAAAAGACATATCTAAGCACAATATTTTTTTACTAATTTTTTTAGATCTGTAAAAATAAATAAACTTTATTCATCTTTAGAATAACATTCAATGTAAAATATTTATAGGTTTCCTAATTAAATATTAGACTAATTACATTCAAGCTGCAATCGTTGGACATACATGTACTTTCGCAGTGGGTTTTTTTTTTCTTCATTTCTAGGTCACACTAAGGCCAAATATCTAAAATTTTAGTACGTAAGTACATGTAGATATAGTATAAAGGCTGTGGTCCTAGTGATCCATCGATGCTGAAGAGCCCTGTAGTTACATTATAATTGTGAAAAGTAACGCATATATAATATTATATTAATAGTGCCTGTTTGGGAGGGTAACAGTTGAAATTGACACCAATTTACTGGAGCTGAAGGGAGGATGACAATGGTTTTCGAGGGGTGTCAATTTCAACTGTTATCCTCCCAAACAGGCACTATTTATTTTGTTATGCTGAATGTCTTAATTTTAAAGAAAACATAACTGCTTTTAGATAGGAATAACGTGAATTCTAAGGCGAACCGTACGCGCATGATTTTCACGCATGTAACAGTTCGTAATGTTACCTGTTCCTAAGTGCGTTGCTAACGCTGAGGGTAATAGAACAGATTATGAACTGCGTCTAAACCAATCAGATTTCAGTATTTAACATGAAAGTATAGCAAACGTGTATGTTGCCCGCAGGAATTGCCATCAATATAAAGAAAACAGAAAACTAACAAGTAAGCGGTGGACAGGCATACACACAGACAAATACATATAAAAGAAAAATGAATAAGAACAGTAACAGATTGACAGACAAACAAACAGACAAATACATATTAATACAAAAGTTTCCTTAGGTTTCAGGGAATCAATTATACACACAGTTTTACTTTGAATTGGAATGGCAACAACTCTTCCAAATATTACATTCAATAAACTAACAATCTAAGTAATAAATTAGCTCCCCATTCCTTGATTTGATTATGAGGTCCTTTTACGGGTACATTGATTAAAATTACTTACACTGTCGAATAACAAGAATTTCTGTAACTTCTCATAGTCGTCTTTTCATCTTTGTAATTAGCAGAGGAAAACAATTTCCATTTCTCCTATATCAGTACATTGCCATTTAATTAAAAACTACTGATATAGGAGAACTTGAAACTGTCTTCCACTCGGCTTACAGACAGATTATCAAGAAATGCAGAGCATATATTTAGTTTTACAAAGACGCCATCAACAGGCACCATATTTCTATCATTTGATTTTTAGGTCACCTGAGTCATGGGGCCAATACGGCCACATAGTGAAAATGTATAGATTTAATAGTTATACTATTGTCTTCTGTACTATCACAGTCGTAAGATAAAGTCGTGCATTGATATTATGTTCATAATGTCGTGATATTTAATTGTGAAATTCAATGCCCAGGCCATGGGTGAACATGTATCTTTACATGGGTCTTTGCTGTGTGTCATACATTGACAATTTTAATTTTACTTTAATATCCAGTGCATTGTATTCTTGTCCTGTAGAAACAAGCTTTATGCATTTTCTGTGCATTCAAAATGAAATGAATATTATAAATGATTGATCGTTAAAGGCCTGCTTGTTTCTTATTACTAAAAGTTTACAAATTTTGCCGCCTGGAGTCTGAACCCAAACACCCCAACCCATTTTCATGAGTGTTTTTGAAACATGGAATAATAAAAGCGGTGTAACAGTCTGAGGAGTCTCCGATTTAATGGAAACATGAGACGCCTGACATCTCAATCTAAGGGATATGGGTCTCAGACAGGTGACTGTCAACGCCCGTGAGCCGCTTGCTTTATATTAAATTCGTAAAAGGAAATGTAGTTGCATTACAATTAACACACAATATATCTCTATAAAAAGTGGCTTTTAATGACACAGTGATAATAACGAGGCACTAATAGTGTTTTAAATTGGAGTTTTTATGTTTCTCGATCTTTACAATGGTTATCAAATATTTCTTGTGGTGAGGATGTATAAAATTGTTTATCGTCAATGTTGTTAATTATTGTCCGATCAGTTCACATGCGAAAGTCTTTCTTGTTGGCCTTCATTATGCAAATCGTTGATAAAAGTATGACATCAATATCAATTTGTTTTGAACACGCCCAACAAGCAAATCAACTTTGTATCTACGTTAATTTTCAACGCTGACATGACGTTGGAAAATATTCTGACGCTGATCCTTCAATAGTTTGTGGCATTAAATTTACGTTGAAAACGTGTTAGTTTATTTCTTCCTTCAAGGCTTACCTTGCAACCGAACAAGCAAATTAAAATGCAGCACCATATTTTAATAGTGTTAACTGAAAAAAGTTTAAAAATTAACTAATTTTCTATTTGTCCTAAAATTCTCGTCTTTCTGGCTTACATATAAGCAATTAAAGCAAAACCAGGGAATTTTCTATACTATATTTTTTATAAACCTTTTACCAGAACTAAAATTCTTTGATAATAAATTTTGAGATGTACGCTGTAGTATACATATGATGAAACTCCGTTATCAGATAAAACGTTTTGCAGTTGCAAATGTTTGTTTTCAGTGTTTAATTTAGTTTACGCTATAACCTTAACTATGGTTAAAAAATATATAACATATTCTAAAAAGGATCATGAAATTACCCGCCGGGCCTTCCTTACAATTTTAAAGATGAAGCCATGAACGAAAGCTAAGAAACAGTCTAAATATTTAACAATAAGCTATAAAATAAAAAAAATTATATTCTTAAACAGAGCAGTTAGAATTGGCATAAAATTGTCACAGCTATCAAATCCTCTTAAACTGTATAATCACACTTTCTTTAAAAGATATTTTTTATTTATTTGAATCTTGTTAGCTATATGCTAACTTTGTTAGATCTATATTCAATCAGAGACATAAATAGCATGTTATTAATGATTTATTCACAAGTGTGTGATTGGTTTAATTCTATTAATCGAATCTGTGCTTATATTTCTTAATATAAATTACGAATTTTATGAGTCATACTAGAACTTGTTTGACACATGACCATCCATAAAAAGGCAACAGACATGCCACATACTTTTATTAGAAAATAAATCCCAAAATGCAGATAAATGCAAACTTGAACATATGTTTTCCTTTAAAATCTGAAAAACAGTGACTAATGGTGTCAATGTAGTAATAGTATTGGAGCACAGCTCAGTCAGTCATAAGAACTTTTTCTGTTAGTTTTCTTTATTTTCGGAAAAATACTTTCAAATATATAGACAGTAGGCATGCAAGAGTGCATGTGAACCCATCGTCATAATTAAGTCGCGGATCTGTGCCCACTCCACTTCCTTCTTTGTTGGAGTAGAATGGACAAAACCTGTTAATGTGAACTATGAAAGATAACTCTAGATGGGAAACTCTCGCTGTTAATTTTAAGTTTAATGAACCTATGAATGAGACCAATAAAAATCGATGTATGTCTGTTTAGAGCAAAGTACGCGTAATCTTTAATAGTAATGATCCGATCTAGAAACGTTCCCAAAGATTAAAGTGGTTCGAACTCACGGTCCTCCCAACTCCATTGAAGACAAAAGCTCCACCAACTTGGCTTTACAATAGGTTAGTCCTGGGAGAAATCTGGCAAGAGCCCTGGAGCTAATTAACCATTATTATACTTTTATTTTAAATACTGAAATCTGATTGGTTTAGACGCAGTTGGTAATCCGTTTTATTATCCTCAGCGTTAGCGACACACTTGGCAACGGGTAACACTATATAAATAGTGCCTGTTTGGGAGGGTAACTGTTGAAAATGACACCCCGAGAAAACAATTCGTTGTGTTAACCGTTGCCAAGTGTGTTGCTAAGGCTGAGGGTAATAGAACGGATTACCATCTGCGTCTAAACCAATCAGATTTCAGTATTTTACATGAAAGTATAATAAAACGAATTGTTACATGCGCGTAAATTATGCGCGTACAGTTCGCCGTAAAATTTATTTCATTTCTATACAAAAGCAGTAAAATTTTCTAAAAAAAAATAAGACATTCAGTATAATAAAATAAATAGTGCCTGTTTGGGAGGGTAACTGTTGAAATTGACACCCCTCAAAAACCATTGTCAACACCCACTTCGCGTCGGTTGACAAAGGTTTTCTCGGGGTGTCAATTTCAACAGTTACCCTCCAAAACAGGCACTATTTATATAATAACATCATTTAACAACATTTGATATGGAATCATTTTTATTCGTGGAGGTCAATGTTCGTGGGTAGTCAAAATTTTCCTGGTTCATGGGGACGTAATTTCGTCGATAGAAATTTCTATTTCGTAAGTAAATATAAAACAAAAGGTTGTATGAACGTTCGTGGGGATGTCAATTCGTGGTTTTAGTATTTGTGAAACTTTTACGAAGTACAATGAAGCACGTTTCCTGACATCGACCTATGTCCTTGACCTTTCATCTGACTAAATGTGATGTCTTCTATATCTGATATGGTAAAAAAGACAATGAAAAGTGAGATGTTGCTAGAAAGACCAAGGGTTTTGAAAATAAGAAATCTGCACAAATTTATGTCCCTTTCTGAGGATGTATAAAAAAGATAAAGTATGGCCTGGTCTGGTCAAGCCCTTCACAAGACATTTCCAGAGAATATAGGCACCATACATCCTCTTTTCTAATGGCAGAGATTAACAGAAATACTCACCCAAGTACACGTACTGTCAATGCTACATGTATAGCACACAACTGTGCCCCAAAAGCTCATAGTGATGCTAGTGTTTGTGACAAAATATACGATGTCTTAGCTCATCGGTTGTTTTTATAGACAAATACTCTTTTGACTATTATTGCCAAGGTGCTTATTACCAATATTTGATTTACTCGGACGTTTGAGTCATTGCAAAAGATTTTTTGTTTTTTTTAAAATTGATATTCGATATTACATCACAATACGTAGAAAAGAACGTCTTGTGACAGACTGTTGTGCTTCGTCAACTGAAAAAAAACAGTATTAAAGTAACATTTCAGTGTTACAAATACTTACTCTTCTTTGGGGAAATTAGTATTTTATTAGGTACTAAGTATGTGCATATACTAATGAAATACTCATGAATACTAATGAAGAGCTCATTCATTAAAAATCAAAACCTGTTTGACATATTATCATTATGGCTTTTGCATAGAAGCTTGGACATATGGTTTTTGGTGTACCAGTAGCGGAGCGCTTTACATCCGCAACAAATATAGGCCCGTAGGCCTTAATGGTAACCATATTTACGCATAGTATGATACAGACCTGTCAGTGATCTATGTTTTACACTTTAAACATCATAATGCTGTCAACTGCATTTTTTCGTTAATGTTGCATGGATAGAGGGGTGGCAGATATATGAACAGTATTCCAGATATCTACATTGTACAAATAAGGGTTTTACATGTATATATATGAAGCACTGTCCGTTGCATTATCAAATTTGGTCATAGAAAAGGAATGGATATCAAGATGAGAATGACAAAAAGAAGGGTGTTATAGAGAAGATGGTGGGTGATGTGTCTTATACATGTACATGTACTTGTATAACGTCCATACTCCTCTGAGTTCTCTTTACCCAGAATCAAGAGCTAGTAAACAAACATTTCAAAGTAGACTTTTTCCTACCTGATTAATAGATATCCCTACATTAGAGCCCGCAATCTAATTAAAATCAGGTTCTCTGATCCGCTATCCACGAGCGGATCAAAGAAACTGATTTTTATATAATAATGAAACCACACGCAGTGGATTCTAATGATTTCCTTCCTCATATAACCAACATATAAAGAGAATTAAAACTTTTCTTTCGAAGCCCCCCGTGTTTATGATTGCTTCAAAATTCTCCAATTCATTATTCAAATTCATTATAAGGAAATAGGCTACCATATTTTGTTTAGTAGTTTTCATGAATGAAAAAAGAATTGGCAACGACACCAAACGGTGTGAGGGAGAGACGACTTTAGGTATGTTGATAAAAACCGGTTATATTTTTGTAATTTTATTACTTAATTTTGTTAAAAAAAAAACCCCATGTATTGGAAAAGCTCATACAGTATAAGTTGTATGACACAGTTATACTATTATCAGCTAAAGCAAACGTTTTCCCAACCTCCTTGTAATTTTATGTACATTTCTTCTATTGTGAATATATGCAGGTGCTTAAACTTTACTATAGTAACATGCTGCCCTTCTGATAGAAACAAAGTGTGCTGATGAAAACCATAGACCCACACTTCTTCCTTCAACACTTCTGCTTTCACTTTGAAATTGTTTATTTCGTGAATTGTTTCCTGCGAATCTTTGCAATGAGTAGCAGACGACCGGAATGACTAACGAGCCGTCCGCGCAAATCAGTCGGGACAGAAAACAAAGAGATGGTTTTCCGGATGAAGAAACTGGAAATAGAAGTACCATACTTCTTCTTAAGAGCGCATTGCTCACACACTGAAGAAAAACAATAAAGAACATTGTAGATTAATTTCAACTCCACTTACATCAAGCTACTATTCCTCAACATGCAATTAATTGCTTCAATTTTTAAAATTTAGGAAATATTTCACTTACATTAATCAACATTTCTATTTCATGATTCATTTATAAACAAAGCACAAAAGGGGGCTCTTTTGTGGGGGAATACGGTAACGCAGTGATTCGTCATGCCTATGAGACCCACATGCGAAACTCATCCAGTTGTTTGCCAGCAACTTTTGGAGATACATCAAAATTTCCTCCTCCACAAAGCGGTAAGTCCTTTTATTTGTTTTATATACGCAGAAAAATTGCTAAAGAAATTCTTTCAAAATAAACTATTTTTAAAAGTTTGGTAATTAATGCAGCGAGCTAGGAATCCTTGGGCAGTTGACACTTGGTGTCTTGCTTGCCTTTCAATTTTTGCAATAGAGAGACGATTGGACTCCGTACGTAAATGTGTATTATTTATAGCATATAGTATTGAAATTTAACGTGTCAGCAAGAACGATATATAATATAAAAAGAGTAATATTCGATAATTGTAAAATAAAAGAATGATTTGTAACAATTACATTTTGCAATATGCCACAATTGTTACCAAGCTGAATAATATTGGATACCAGTAAATCATATTGTGTATTTATGTGTCAGCATGTCTAAAATACAATATAAAATAGTCTAAATTCAACATTTTGCATAGATAAATATACATTTTTAACAGACATAAAGTTTTAACCGGTTAATAGTGAGAGGTAAAATGCATAAAAAAAAATTCTGAAGCTACGTCGATAGCTTAAAGTGTTTGTGGTTTTTGACGCCTGTGAATGTTTTCAAGTCTGTTATTGCAAACGAAAAAGCTAACGTATTGTAGTGAATAAGGGGGGGGGGATGGTTGTTCACACATATAATAATTCTTTGCTCTTTTAAAATCAATATAGCACTTAGATAAAATTTTAATGCAATGATCCCAAAACGTGGTCACTTTTATCATTACATGTATGTACAAAAATTTTCATGTAAAATAATCTGATTTCTCTTCTAAAATCTCTCACGAAGAGAAGGAAGTGTATTAACATTCTAGATAATAAAAATCCAACACACTAAATACAAATAATTTTTATCATAATGACAGAAATTGTCGTGTCAAGCTAACTGAAAGAGTAAATTTCTTGTTTTCTTGCGCGAAAATATTTCGAACGCGAAGAAAGTAATACATTGCATTGCGTTGCATTTAAACAACTCTTAAACTCGGTAGCAACCTTTCTTATATATTCTAAACATCTTGTGATTGTTTGTTAACTTTAGTTATTGCTCTCTCTCTTGTGTTGAGGTGAGGTTTGTAAACACAATTTGTGTAACGGTAATTGGAACTGTATGTAACATATGGAGACAGAAGAATTTCCATCAGTAAAGAGGAAATAGTTTAGTCGTACATGTGGTTCTGTTGATTGATTTAGTCAACAATTCGCGAAATCTTAGCAATCAATTATAATTTCAAATTCTAAAAATCTTATAATAATTCGAATTAATTTCAAGCTTCTTTTTATTCCTGTTCTTGAGAGCATCCAAAGACAGGGTTCTTATTAGTCATTAATTATCCAAGACGAAGTTCTTACATTTTCTGAAAGAAAGGTTGTTGCTTGATAAGATATAATGTTATTTGTTTTCAGAGCCATGAAGGTTCTTTTGTTATTATCCATTCTCCTGGCGTTGGTCGTCTGCTTCCAGGCTACAGAAGCAAGGGTAAGATCCCCGACGACGTCCTTGACATTTACACCATCCTCCAATACACCAAATTAATGATGTTACAAAAATCATCAAGGCATTATCATTATACATACTCCAAGACTACCGGTATTATATCAATTCACATTAAACTAATTTGATTGGGGACTACAGACAGAATTAAATACGCGTACTGTAGTTCATAAAGAAAGAGAACAAAAAGTGTTGATTCACATAAAATCTACACCAAAAGAAACACTTGTATTCATGGAGAGGGTGGCTTGATGCACACAGATAGTGTTTACTGACATAGACACGGTATACAGGGAGTGGGAGTCGGATACAATCTCTGTCAAGAACCTTCAGCGTGTACACACCCCGCGCATTTACACCAAGCTTCCGCACTGATCCATCTGATGATTAAGTGAATAAAACATAAAATATCACCACGTGATCCTTGTTGTGCCATTAATTGCCAGACCAAGAGGTCGTAAGCTTTTTCGGGCGTTGGTAAATGTTTTTTAATATGTTTGGTGTTTTCATCGTTATTTTCACCTCCTCCAACATGCAGTTGTTTTGGATGGGGTTTTCAAAACCTTCCGCAACCCCCCTCCACACACACACACGCACACACACACATCAAAACACAGCTCTCTGTTTTTACAATTTTAATGGGACTGTCTAACATGCAGATTAAACATTGTTTGATGTATTTTCTGAGAAAAGAAAACTGTTATATCCAATTTCGTTATATGTCAGAGGCTTCAATGCACGATTTGAAAGAAAAAAAACGCGCTTTTTTGGCTTAACCGACAAAAAGTTGATTTAAGTTACATAATTTGTGTATTCAGTGAGTTCATAAGATGTTTAAGAATGCTTTTTTTCTAACCATAGGACAGAGAGGAT
The DNA here is from genome assembly GCF_025612915.1 of Magallana angulata. NCBI lineage: Eukaryota > Metazoa > Mollusca > Bivalvia > Ostreida > Ostreidae > Magallana > Magallana angulata. Next base: position 11,747,459 of record NC_069120.1, on the reverse strand, counting down.
CGGCGAAATAGGAGGGAAACTGACGAGTATCCAGAAGTAGAAGAGGAGGTTAATTGTTGTCTACATTTTTAAATATTCCAGTCAAAATAGACTTTTGACATTGAATTTTTTAGAAATGGTACAGCTTTAACATGTTTATTATTTGTGTAGGGAGCCGATGAGGACGATGAGGATGATGTAGATGATGACGACACAGACAACGACCAGGAAATCGTCGACACACGAATTAGTAATTAATGGGTCATATTTATCTGAAGCTTTTTCACGATCTAAAAAAATCTTTTAAATAATTATCATGTCACAGTTATGAACTTTTTTTTTCAATAGATCCTTGCGACAAGAAGACATGTCGCCGTGGCGAGGAGTGTTACCTAGATAACTCCCGCAAAGCTAAATGTCGGTGTGTCGAGCAATGTACCCCAGAGCCCGACCCCAGATATATGGTACGCTCACATTCGCACATTTTCTTCTGATAGCAATAAATGTGTCCATGATATGTCATAACAAGCGCACTAGCAGAAACTTCTGAAGTTAGCAAACAATAACAAAACTTTTTTCACCTTTCAGGTGTGCAGCAACAAGAACTTGACGTTTGACAGCGAGTGTCACATGGACAGGGAAGCCTGTTGGTGCCGTCGCAGGAAGCCCCAGTGTGGGAACCCAAGCTTCAGGACCCTCAGACTCGATTACTACGGAGAGTGCAAACGTAAGACACGTTCTCCATAACTTTAGAAATTACGACTATCTAGCCGATCTTTAGTGGAAAATACTATGACTAAGATTAACGTTTTGTTATAGAGCTTACAAAATGCCAGGATTTCGAAATGGAGCAGTTTCCTCTTCGTATGTCCAACTGGCTCTTCAAAGTGATGGAGGAATTGGTAATTAAAGCTCTAAGCTTTACACACCATGGTTTCATGGGGGAAAATTTAATTCATACCTTACGTGTTTTTCATAATTAACGTCGATGTTGGTAAATCTGTAGGCCAGAAGAAACGAGCTTGATGATGATTATGTGGAAATGCTGAAATCAGCGGAGAAGGACAAAAACCACGTGGATGCAGTCATCTGGAAATTCTGTGATCTTGACGTTCACCCACAAGACCGGTAACTTATTTATAGTATTTTGTAGCTTTGTCGGTAAGATATTATTATATGTTTAATTCTAAAATGAAACCTTTGCAAATTTCAGATTTGTGACCCGCCGGGAACTACTTTTCGTTGTTGCAACAATCAAACCAATGGAACACTGCCTGGCCCCTTTCCTCGATATTTGTGATGCCAACAAGGACAGAAAAATCAGTCTGTACGAGTGGGGAGGGTGCCTGGGACTCGACCAAGGTATAGTTCACACCTTCATTGTAAAAGACGGCTATTTGGATGCGTCATCTTTATTTTAAAACAATAATTGGCTTAGTAATATGGCTTCCGGATTCTGTGAAAACGTTCGATTAGTTTTCTTCACTATCACGGGCAGAAAATTTTATGATCTGAAGATATTAGAACACTAACTACCGCTATTAACCATAGGTTATTAGAACAAACTTGTTTTTTCTTCTTTGCCTTCACACTGTTTTAACAAGAAAAATACATTTAATGGATTTTTGACTAAAAGATCTATCATCACCATGCTGTGCCCTCTGCTAATTTGTCCCTCTGAGTCCATGCCAATGTGATTTATCAGTTTACTCCAGCGGAAGGTCAAGAGTCTATCTCGTAAAATGTTGATTCTTCAATGCCATGAAAATAATTAGTTTACCATTTAGTATCTGCAAGCTATCCGATTAGCTGAATCAGCTGTTTTGCTGATGAACTCCACTAGAATATAAAAGTTTGTCCATTATTTTCTACAGAGATTTATATTTTACTTGACCTTTGTCAAGAAGAAAAAAATCTTCCTTGCTTCAATCAAATATATCTCATGTTCATTTAATTTTTTTTAGGAGATTTTTATTAATAAATTCCAACTATAACGAGAATATTTTTTATGCTCTTACAGGAAAGATTCAAGATAAATGTGGGGCTGTTCACAAGAAAAACAAAGGAAGAAAGTAAACTGTGCTTTTATAAATGAAGAAGGGAAAGGCTTATGCAGCAGTATCAGCGAAAATTAAACAAGCAAAATATTAATTGAGCAAACCTAAATGCAATCTCATAAAATCTCACTGCTTCGATGGATGTTGGACATTGTTGGTTGCTTGTGGAGGACAAGATGCAGCAAATTTAAGAATGGATAAATGTGCCTTCTATTCAGGATCTCCAATAGAAAAAGGAATATTACTGTGTGCTTCCATTTTTATTACTGTATTTGGTAAATTAAAGTCATTTTTAAAAGGTTACTTGTGGTTTTATTTAGACAATTAATCACTATATTCATGCAATCATATTCTGACAGAGATTTTAATGCCAGACAGATGGTACACTAAAAACGAAACCAAAGATCGAATATCCCAGTGACCAGTGCTCTACGACATCTTTTAGTGCAATAGAGCACTAAGCAAATGAGAGAGCAAAAGAAATTGAGGTTTACAAAAAATAAAGTACCCTGCTACTGTAAAATTATGTGGAGCAGTGTGGCTATTATATGTCTCATATGCTAAGAAAGTGTTTGTGTAATTAGTTGCCCATGAACTTAAATACCGGTAGCCAGAATTCGTTAAGAAATAGATGGTATTGTTGCACATTTACAAAATCCATCAAAATTGTTTTCTTCTATGATTTGCAAAGTTTCAAAATACAAAAATATCTAAATGTAGATATATTTTTTGTAAATAATAAAACCCCACCTTTTTGACAGCATTGTCTTAAAATGTTTTTAAGGCTTTTGCATCAAGTAAGAATGCACACAAGATACTTCCATTGTCCAGAAACACAAATGACAATATAAGGACATCTTGCTTTAACAGACTTTTATTTTCAACATAAAAGTATAAATTACATCAAATTCAAGAATTTAAGAATAAATAACATCCATACATGTATGATAAATTTGGCATTTCTCCAGCTCTCTCTCAATAAAAATTTCTACCTGATCATTCTTATAAACTATGAACTTCTTTTGGTAGTCATTATCTTTATTATATTATTAGAATTGTTAAGGACTTCATCTTTCTTCATTGGTCTCTTTGACCCATCTGTATTTTTGGTCTGAAATGAAGATTTAACTTTTTAATTCATGACCTCTTATTTTATTCTAAAATCAATATCAGAATGCTGTATACAGCATTAACTTCATAGCTTGTTATTTTTGCCACTGGTGCTAGTTTTTTCTCAAATCCAAATTTTCAGATTGATAAGTAGGTCAAAATAGCCTTGTATAAAGTATTACTCTGTCTAAAGTGGTTTATCTTTTCTCATTTTATTTTTCATAATATTTCTATTAAAAGAGCTAGTACTCAAATCGAAATTCCAGTTTACCTCTGCTCTCACAAAATCTCCTGACAACAGACTGACTGGGTAATGACATAGAACAGAGTGGAATTCCTCCACATTGGTTCCTGGTTTTAACATGATACAATCACGCAGAATCTGGCTCTTCTCCACGTGAGATTTACCGACTGATTGAAGAGTATCCAGGCAATGTACAGGAAAGGCATAAACTGGTTCTCTTAAACTGACAGCCTGACACAAAGCATTGTGGATATTTGTACTACCATACCTAAACCATTAAAAAAGTTAACAATCAGGTAAAGGTTTTCATGAGAATAAAATTGTATGCTCAGTTTTTACCATTGAACAAAAAATACAATAATGAAAAATTTTGTTTTTTCACAGAATTATGAGGAAATGGGGTAGCTATTGAATATATTCAAGTAAAGACCTACCTCTTCAAAATACTACTTTCAACTTTTTTAAGATCAGTAAAAATGGAAGACGGACAGTCTAAAATGTCAAAAGAATCACTTCCTCTATTGTATTTGATGTATCCCTCCTTTTCCATCTTCTGAAGAAAGCACTCTCTCTCCGCGCTCACAGGAATAGTGTAATTATCACCAAATTCAGCTGATAGTCTGAATAAAACTCGGAATGAATTTGTCATAAGAAGACAATTCAAGAGTTTGATGAAATGATATACAGAAGCAATCCTAGTAATACAGAGAATTTTCTGTAATCATACTGATTACTGTAAATTCCTTATATTTCGCGGGTACTTAATTCCACGATAACGCTGTTTTGTATCAAATCGCGAAGAATATAAATTTGCGCACCCGGAACATTTTTCCACATTTCTTTTAGTTCCCAACTCTCAAAAAATAAAGGTGAGATTTTAAAATCCGCGATGGGTGTTTCTCGCAATTTTACGCGGATATAAATTCCTCACGTTTAATTAGGAATTTACAGCAATACAATGGTGTAAAGCATTCTATGGTTTAAATTCAAAACATTTATAAAAGTATTCAATTAACAATATTAATATAACAGCTATACCTTGCAATGATATCTGTGGCAGTCTCTTTATCTGCTTTATTTAGAACCAACAGAATAGGAAACCTGATGTTGAGAAAACAGTCCACTATCCGATGTAGAACCTTGTCATCCCAGGTCTTTATCTTTGACAACTCACTATATAATATACATTTTAAGTCTGAATATAATAGTATCTCTCTCCAATTCTCTGTCTTTCTTTAATAAATGAGTGTGAAATTAATTAAGTCTGAACATGTGGACCTCTCTCTCTCTCTCTCTCTCTTATAACAAATAGTTTCACTCCAATTCATCACGTTTATAAACATTTACTACATATCTAAAGAACATTATTTTTTAAAGAGATATTAAACCATAAATGCACCACAAAATACTAAATGTACACACTTAAGGTGGGTTGCGGGTTTGCTTTCGTCATCAAATTCTGTACTCAATTTAGACAACTCGAGAGGCTGTTTTGTGCACATTTGTTTATGACGTCATAACGGAGACATCTCAAAGTTTCCCGCTTCACATTTTCTAACGTCAAATGCTCTTAGTTATAATATAGTAATTCGATTTAGGTCTATAGTGTAAACATTGTAGTAGTAATTCATACTAAGTCTTAGTTTTCGTGTAAGAATCATAAGTTAGAAATGCAGATTGGAAGCAATACATCATATTTACGTAGATTATTATCAAGAATTGGAGCATTACTTTTTAACTCTATGTGAAACTGTACATAAAGGCTAAGTAATGAAAGTCATGTAGTCTCGAACTTTTGAGAGAGAGAGAGAGATAGAGAGAGATCTGTAAAATAGTTTGGGTCTGTAATAAAGTTTACAAGCGTTAATAGTAAGTATATCGTAACTATTTTGACCGAAAAAAGGGAGGAGCAAAGCCAGGAAATTAAATTCTCTAAATTAGTTGTAAAGATTTTGATAACGAAAATAAAAGTCCATATCTTACGAATATCATCCGTTTTCTATATTTGGGACTATTTGCAAATATTTACATTAACATAACATTTCGACAATAGAAAGTGTAAATGGGGAACCCACTTAAAAATTTGTACCACCCTTTCCTATAAATTTTAGATATAAAAAATATTATGCTCTGCATTCTCTGATTTAGAATAAGAGGGCAAAATTGGGCTTTTTAATTTAATACCTTTAACGAGGCCGAGTACAGAACGAGTACGCACGCTTTCGCGCAGCGTTTCATTTGTATTGTGACGTCATCTTTTTGCTTGGTTGACGCCATGGCGCAATAGTTTCAACTGCAGATATTCAGCGAAATTTGTTGAAAATGGCTCGTTTAATGTGTAAAATTAATGTTATATTGTGGAATAAACATAACTGTCTCGAAGTATAAGCTATATTTGGGCTCCGGTCGAAAACGTGAAGAGGGTTCAGCAGGCCTAACCCTCTGTCACGTTTTCTTAACCCGCCTAAATATAGCTTAATTCATATATTTCAAGACAGTAACCATGTAATTTATATTAATGACCCTTAATATGTGATGTTATATATTTTTTTATTACTTAAATATGTCTGAATGCTTTAATAATACTATAAAGATCACCTTTTCCGCGTTTGTCAAATAAGAAATAGCCATTATCTGACAAATCTGGGAAGTTGGGCATACAAAAATCAACTTTGATAAGACCCCTGGAACAAACCAGGAGGTAAAAGGTTTTTTTTATTTGACCATTTGATGCCTTTTAGCAGTACCTTTAATATGTAGAACAGAAAAAGAAATCCCTAGGGCAGAAGTTTAAAAAAATGTGCAAAATTGATACATTTCAAGCGAAATCCCATAGGGTCCTATGTTAAAGATTAACAAACTTTGAGATGACCCCCTAAACAAACGGTGTGGTAAATGTCTTATTTTTTAATCTTAAAATAATAATTATATTAGTAGAAATTCAGGTAAAAAATTTCAATAAAAAATCTAGGGCAGAACTAATTAGACCCGGCCTCGTTAATAGCAACTGAACAAATCTTAATAATCTAAAAAAAAAGAAAAAAAAGAACGTTTTTATAATACAAAAGCAAAATTAAGAATTATTGTTTTTTACAGGCCAATTCTATACGGGGGTACACAGGAGGCCTTATAACTTCGAATTCATAGTAACGATATGCTTTTGTTTAATCTCTGTATTATTTTCATAATATCAAAAATTGCTTTTTTAGAAATGTAAGCTACTAGTTTTAGCTTAAGAAGTCTAAATTTGATTTTTAAATGATCGTTATCACTAAATAAGCAGAACGGGTTAAAAATAAATGATGTCATACTCACGACGTCAAATACGAAAAATACGGCAATTTTCGATAAAATTATCAAAAACAAGAATAGAATTCCTGGGTCCCCCGCCGGTCAAGCAGTATACTAGTATCGAGTCATTCGACCGATGCTGATTTTCGAACTTGACCGAAGTATTAGTGGTATAAACATTTGGTATAAATTTAATGAAAATCTGTCAAAATTTGTAGGCATGAGAGCACTTCAAGGTCAATTTTTGGATAAAACGGAGTCATTATTGCGGTCAAAGTACCATAACTCCAACAAAAAGTATGGACCAATGCTGATTTTTGAACTTGACCAAGGTAATAGTGGTATATACATTTGGTATAAATTTAATGAAATCAAAATTTGTAGGCATGAGAGCGCTTACAAGGCCAATTTTCGGATAAACTGGAGTCATTATTGTGGTCAAAGTCCCATAACTCCAACAAAAAGGATAGACCAATGCTGATTTTCGAACTTGACCAAAGTATTAGTGGTTTAAACATTTGGTATAAATTTAATGAAAATCCGTCAAAATTTGTAGGCATGAGAGCGCTTACAAGGCCAATTTATGGATAAACTGGAGTCATTATTGTGGTCAAAGTCCCATAACTCCAAGAAAAAGGATAGACCAATGCTGATTTTTGAACTTGACCAAGGTAATAGTGGTATAAACATTTGGTATAAATTTAATGAAAATCTGTCAAAATTTGTAGGCATGAGAGCGCTTACAAGGTCAATTTTTGGATAAAACGGAGTCATTATTGCGGTCAAAGTACCATAACTCCAACAAAAAGTATCGACCAATGCTGATTTTTGAACTTGACCAAGGTAATAGTAATATAAACATTTGGTATAAATTTAGTGAACATCCGTCAAAATTTGTAGGCATGAGAGCGCTTACAAGGTCAACTTTTGGATAAAACAGAGTCATTATTGTGGTCAAAGTCTCATAACTCCAAAAAAAAGTATCGACCAAAGCTGATTTTCGAACTTGACCAAGGTAATAGTGGTATATACATTTGGTATAAATTTAATGAAAATCCGTCATAATTTGCAGGTATGAGAGCGCTTACAAAAAAGTGTGACGGACGGACACACGGACGCACGGACACACGGACGGACAGACGCACAGACGGACGCCTGGCATTTCTATGTCCCCGCACCGCGTTGAGGCGGGGGACAATAAAGATAAAATAGCAAAAAATCTAGTGAGAAGACATATAATTTTTTTTTACATTAATTTATTTTAAATCACTTTTTCTTTACACACAGAAACAGTTGATAAATTTGTCTGAATTGTTTAAAAGTTACTTGCAATCTTTAAAAAAAACTTAATTTAAAAAAAACCTAATTTTCCTATGTAATCATTACAAAAGCGTCAAATCATCACCTTCAACAATACCAAGTTCAAGGCGGTGTTGCATAAAAATGGCGTAGGCAAATTTGATGAATATTTTATATAATAAACTATAATTACTACAGAACGATTTGACAAATTTTCAGGGTATGTTTTCTCGTGAGATTTTTTATGGGGTAAACCCGCGACCTACCTTAATAACCTGCTTCATATTCTGTACATACCTCTCAGTGACTCCTGCATTGCGTAGGGCTGCATAAATAGTGGCTTTGTTGGCATGGTATCCTGTAAACATGTCTACCAGTTTCTGAGGTCTTCTAACAATATTTTCCCATTTGGCCCACACATTTTGATATATCCACTGGCTGTAATAAAATAATCAAAATGCAAGACAAGGGGAATAACTCTTACCATATTTGTTAACCAAGAACAGCAAGTTTACTTACTGTAGTTCCTCTTTCAACCACTGTACATCATTAGCAGGGTCATAGTCAACTGTTTCTTCACCTTTCTCGTTGGTTGTACCTGAAGCATCTATGATGTGGATCAAAACATCAGCATCCAGTAAATCGTTCAGAAATCTGTAATACAAACGGATATTCCACCAAATAATAAATCTCACTTTTCATGCATTTATGTCATCATACAAATACATTTCAAAAGATCAGTATTCTAAAATAAAGAAAATTATTTGAACCAATTCCTTCATCACAATCTACAGGTTAAATGTCTTTTAAGTCTGAGAATATCATCATCAGAGGGTTGGAGTATTACTTGTACATGTACAGTAAAAGAACTACCTTTCCATCTCAGTGGTTCTATAGATAACTTATGTTACCTGTTGCCTCGACCTTTGCCCTCCCATGCACCAGGAACTAACCCAGCAACATCTTTTAACAGCACTGGTAGATATCTTTGTCCTCTGAAGTCATGACCATTTGCTGAAAATAACATTGTTCTTAGTCTTAATGGAGATCAGCAATATAGCAGAATAACTTAAAGAATTTTAGATAAGAAAAATATTGTACAGAAATAAGTATTCAAATAGCAGCACATATTCAAATTGTTGAGATAGACAAAGGGTTTGTAGCATGTAAGATTATCCTACATGTAAATCTATCACATTTTTCTTGTATGACTTCAAATCTATGAAAAAAATGTGTTTTATATTCCTTGCCTGCATCACACCTGACTGTCAGATTGCTACAGGGACATGGGACAGAAAAGAAAGCCTTTCCTATATTTGGCTCTATAGTGGTGAATGGGTGTGCCCCAGTTTTAGCTAAATCCAGGGTCGTTGCTGCATTGAAAAAAGTGGACTTCCCAGCTGAGGGTTTACCCTAAAATGTTTTGTAAACACTCTGTCAGTCTAAATGGTAAATGTTTTGGATTAATATAAAATAATACAGATATAGAGAGCTATCATTTTTAGGAATAGCTGTCCCATCCTTAAACTACCAATTTCTATACATAAATCATCAAAATTATTTTTTAATGCAACCTGATGATGCCTTCTCTGACAAAAATATTTGTAATATTTGCGACTCATAATCATATTGGAAAAAGTGAATTTGGATAGTGATTGCCTCTTGAAATGGTAAGGCATATGAATGGTTGCAACCAGATAATTTCAACAATACAGAATTATGTTACAGTTACAAAAAGTGCAATCTGTCATCAAATTTAAGATACAATTGGTGTCTGTGAGTAGAAATACATTTTATCTATAAAATTCAATATAGACATACTGGTATCCTGAGAATGTGTACAAATAAACAATGTATATATATACATATCAAACAAAGGTTTACCACAAGTCCTATGACATACTGCCATCTTCCTCCTGTCAGCTTGGGTTCTTCAAACCTGACAGGTGTAAGTTCTGAGTCATTTTTCTCTTCTTTTTCCAAATCCTAGAATATATGTAGATAATGAACATCTTCGGCAGACATGCATTGTAAGCAACTAGCATATAAGAAATAAATATGACCTTGTTATCACAGGGTTGCTCAGAAGTGTTTGTGGAAACATTCTCATTTATCCACTGTTGTGCTGCATCCACCACAGAAAAAATCATCCCCATTCCAAGTGACTCTTCACACTTTCAAAGAAACTTAATTGCTTAAGATAAGACATATCTGTAGTTTGTATTTCAGATCTGTTCTGGAATTTTAAAGTTTACACTTCATTACATTCTGATATCAATTTATATGCAATACTGAAGCATTCTGACTTTTTCCTGTAAAAATCCCATGAGTTGTCTGTGGTTCTTTGCAGACAACACTTGGTTCCTTATTGGTATCTCTATAACTGGTGAAATATCTGGGTATTCTGTTGGTAATGTAAACTTCAGACTAATTGCACCTATCAAATACAGGTATATAATTGAAAAGATATTGAAAAAAAATGTATGAATTAAGAGAATGGTAATAATTTTGACATTTAAATACATGGACTGTAATATATCTTACCATTTATCTGAACATCTTGCAGCTTTATCATAAAACATGGTGGATCTTTAGAAATATCTGAAATATTAAAAATGTACATGTATATAAATTATACATGTATCTTAGAATTCATTTCATGCAAAAATAAAAGAAACAGATAAGACATGATATGTATATCTAAAAAATTTACATTAATTTCGATGAATTTTACAAAATTTTAGGTGGTATGTGACATTTTTATGTGGATGACAGTACAGCATATATAAAATGCAATAAACCTTAATTGTACAATTTTGACCCAAAAATGCATTTAAAGTTTCTTATAATTATGGTAATTCTAGTCCATTTCAAACCCATGACTAACAGATCAAGAAGTGAAGATTTTAAATGACATGTGGTTTATGACAATAAAAGTTGGTATAAGTAACCAAAATTGAGAGAGGTTTCCTACGTCAGTTTAAGTGGAGAACATGGCCCAGTGGTAATTCTGGTTTGAACCCCACCATGGTCACTTGATGTAATCTTGTTTGTGTTGTACCCTTAGAAAAGGCACTTTATCTACATTGTCTCTGTAGCTGAAATTGGGTACAGGCTGAGATTTAACCTGTGATGGTCTGCTGTCCCATTCATGAGGGAGTCAATGACTCTCATCCACTAAGCACCATGTACAGATTCAGAAAGCTTTTGCACCTTCATGGCACGGAGAAGGATTCAACTTAATTCAAAATCAGACATTCTATAAATACTCGTAACACCTCACAAGTAGCTAGAAAACATCAAAAGTTACAACGGGTAAATAGCAGTGATCTTACCAGTGAATTCGTTTTCAAATATGGACCTTAGAGCCTCGAGTTCCTCGATTTGATCTTCATTAGCCATTATTGTCTAATTTTAATTATTCATCAGATTCACCTGCAAGTATTGTCATTGTGTAGAAAAAAGATACGTATTTTCATTAATCACAGACTGACAGAAAAAGAAAAATAAGGCTTCCAGAAAATTGACACATGTCGTACTTTCACTTTCAAATTATTGTGCAATTTTCGTATCCCACACCCGAGCTAAATGCCTTTACAGCCCCCCCCCCCCCCCTCTTTTTTTAAAAGAGGTCATAAAAAAATATTTGATGATATAAAATAAATACACTTATTTAACGTTTCTACTGAATTTCAAAAATATAAGATAATTCTTATACATAATCTATAAGAACCAGTTTCATAATAGATTAGTGTATATCAACATATTATAATGAATTTATTCCGTCTTTTTTTTATATTCCTATCCTATCACCTCAGCATTAAAAAAAGGCCGTCATTGTTTCGTATAGGAATTATTTTAAAATACATAAAACGCTACATTGACAAGAATTTAGTTAGTAAGTAAATTTATTTATTATGGTGACATGTGCATATATTATGTACAACAATGTTGTATAATGCAAATCCTACTCAAACAGTTGTACATTGATATTAGGCACCTGGGTCATTGAACCTTACAACGTATAGTTCCTCAAGGCTGTTTGATTACATAATTATATTCAGAATTATAAGTTTATAAATTAAATTTATATAATATTGTATGTAGATGATTATCAACATCTGATGATTTATTTATTAAACAATTAGGCCCGGTGCTGTGATACTAGTCTGGTATGCGCCCCCGGCACTGCGTTTTCACTTCGTTTTGGGGACCCCAAAACGAAGTGAAAACGCAGTGGCGGGGCGGGTACCAGACTACTGTGATACATATTATCAATAATACCTCATATGAATGTGAATATCATTAACTGATTAAACTATCTAGAAAGAAATAGATTTTGTCAAAGAATTCGCTATGCCTTTGATTTGATTTTGACAACTGCAACATTACTATCTAGATTTACAGTTCCTTCAAAATGAATATACATATACAAATGAATATATTTGGTCACCATGGATCGATTTACTTTATAGCCAGTGTAAAATGCAATAATTATTGTTTATAAATGCAGCAATTCTATATTGTTTAACTTTTAAATTAAATTGTAGGTGGCCGCCAATTTATTTTAATACAAAATCAAAGAATAAATTCTTTAGTTTGATAATATAAAAAAAAATAATTCATGTAAAAAAAAATATCGCAAGATTATTGTACGAGATAAATCATTATACTGATGTATCGCAACAGAAAATTCAGCAATTTTTATGATATAAGCATGAAAATCTGAATCATCGTAGATTTTTAAAAGACTTTTAAAAGTTATGTTAAATTTGATCAGACTCTTAAGGAAATGGTTTGCATGAAACACATGTATTATGGAGCTTGATAAAAAAAGAAATATATTTTTTTAATATACAGTACAAACTTTCTTATAAGCAAATGTGTAAGACAGCATAAATTTATATGTGTGGGCTAACCACACAAATTCCACCCAGACCGTCTCTGAGTCACCATTTGACCCAATCAAGCACTCCTCACTTTTGATTCCATCAGCCAATCACATCATTTGTTGTGATCACGTGGACCGACAATTAGTGCAAGAGTATCAAAACTTACCTATCGAAAAATCAATATTTACCTGTATCAAACGACGCTGTATTATTTCATTATTTTTTCACGCGGTAAATTATTATTCTGGACCAATATTAATGTCTTAATTTCTGGAGTACTTTAGCTTTGTTTTTTGGATCTTTCTTTGTGAAAAGTGAAAAGGTAACAACATTGTCATTTGTCGCATCAATATGGCCGACGCGAACTTCCGATTACATTCATTCCAACCGGTGGAGAAACTATTCCGGTGATTCTTCTTTTATGGATGTATGTTTTTAAATTTGATTTATAAGAGTTTCGAATATGAAGTCAAAAGTTTTGGTCTAAAAGTGAAAATGGAAAAGAAACGTGCGGCCAACCTTCAATTTGTCCTGTGGATTGCCGTTTATTTACAGTGTGTGAAAAGTGGTAGGTAACATTTTTCATCAATGTATTGGATTAATTTTGTATCTTTCTGCCATTTGATGTTATTATGGTTAAAAGAAATGAGCATAGTTTTCTTTGATATGAAAATCATTATAAAAGCGCATGTGTATAGGCCTATGTACATTATATCAGGCTATATAGGCCTATAAAATATTTGATAACTTCTCAATACTTTTATACATGCCACTGCCCAGATTTTTGTTTATTCATGTTCCATTGTTTGATAAATGAAAAGATAACATTCATGAAGTATGCATTTTATTATAACATTGAATAATGATAGACTAATTTGAAAAGTATCTAAGGAACTCGCAGAAAAGTTTATAAGATGTGTAATGGGATGAGAGAAATAATGAATTGGCTGGTATTTGAACTGGTCAGATCATTACATTCCTCCACATTTAAATGATCTTTGCCAAAGAAGATCACCCCAGGCTCTTCCCCTGGCAGAAGTTAACCTCTTAGTTCCAGGGGATGGCCAGTACCATGCAGATGTAACGGGAGGGTAGCATTTATGACAGATCAGGATTCAAACTTGACCCCCTGAATTTGACCTGGTCTGACCGTCAAAAATGAATATTGGTCGCAAGTAACCTGTTATGAAGTAAATCAAGACTCCCTATGTTTAGACTACATAAGTTAGTCTATAATAAATTAACCTTTCTAAGGCATAATTTCGTTTCATATATTGAAATTTAGGTGCATATATCATCAAAGAAATGTGGGATTTATATTAGGCTCTCTCTCTCTCTCTCATATCATCTGTCTTTTTCTTGTTTCATTGTTGTTTGTGAATTGAGTTTTTAGAATTTAAAAAAAAAAATTCTAAAAATAATATATGTCCTCTTGATAATAAAAACATTGTGTTGACCAAGTCTGCTTTTCTATTAAATCCACTTGGTTTTTACTTGACAAATTGGATGTCAATGATAGATTAGTCAATAAAAGTTATCAGTGCAATACTGGTAATTAATATTAATCATTATTTTGAACCCAGCAAACTCTATAATTATCAACACACAGATAATTAGAAAATTGAATTCTGTAAAATCAGTCCAATAGTACCTTGCAATACTTTTCAAAAATTAAAGCTCATGTGTGCACAGACAATGATAACATTATGATTGTATGGCGATGCATGTATACAATAAAACATTACTGATATGTTACAATCTTACAGTATTATTATCTAGGCCAAGTTTACACTTGTTGCATTTTTTTAGCTTATGACTTTGATAAAAAGATTGACATTGCTTTTTATTTCTTGCTCCATCAGTTAATTGCATAGAATTACAAGACATATAAAGAGTTAAGCATCCACTTGATGAAAAGAGTACAAGCACTTGAGGCAAAGTGGCTCAGATATCTACTCATGTACGTCCTTTATACTTGTGCTAAATAACACACATGATGTTCATGAAAAAATCACTTTTTCTCTAAAGAAAACATTAAAATGTTAAAATCTTTTTTACTAACAACTGTACCTACATATTACTACAGTACATACTGGTACAATACTTTGCATGGTCAGGTCATACAAGCTCTCTTTATTTGGGTCTTACAAAGGGACTATTCCCTATTTATGAATAAGCAAAAAATTCCCATCTGATTTATATGTCATTTGATGATTTCAATTTAGATACTATGTGAGCGATATAACGGGTATAAGATAGAGGATGGGTGGAACTGAGAGTTTTAGAGTCTAATTGTACAGAATAAAAAGTTAAACCTTAATTTACTCGATGTGCTATTTTTGTCCTAATAAGGGCCTATTAGTATTATGAATCTCATTTTTATAATGATAAATTTTTTCTCTATCAAGCCAATAATGTAGATAATTTTCTCGGAGCCCAAACCTTACACCAAAAGGTGCAGCAACATCACTGAGAGTTTTTGGTGCAATAAACATTAAGATTTTATCTGGAAGTCAGCATTGAAAATAGAGGCCATAAAAATATACATTTATTATGATAAGATGTCTTTAAGTAAAACTTGGTATGTCAATAATTTGAAGATCGATATAGATCCGATTTTAAATGTGATGTTCAAATTTCTTTTTTAACACTCTAAGGTTCATAGAATATTTTATTGATAATAATTTTAAGATGAAATTTCATGAAAGTAAAATTATTACATGTATATTTTAATACGGGGATATAGAAAATAGTTATATAACAGGAAATTTCCCACACTCTGTTGGTTATATGATGACAGTGATGTAAAAATATATCAGTAATGCAGCATGGAACTTTCTCTTGCTTTTGCAGATTCAATAGATTAAACATTCTATCATTGTATATGGATCATTGTAATATATTGAAGTTGAAACTGAAGTTATTTGATTTTGTAGGGAATTTCAGGTTGTCTGTAATTACTTATCTCCATCTATTGTTGTGCTTTTTCCTGTCTTCAAATTTGTCTTAAAATTATCAAACATGACATTTTGTAAAGAAATTAAAGCACTGAAAGGGTATTGCATATATGAGTTTCAAGGAAAAGCTGGCATATGGATTAGACTTATGCACAGGAATCATTCTTTTAAATGAAAGTGAATTTAATAATCTTCTAATGCTTTTAAATTTGTAATCGGTAAGCGTATAAAGAAGTTTATGTGCACAAATCAACACAACATTGACTTTGAAGATTAAGCCCCAGTGAAAGAGATGTGTACTAACTGTTGAGGTGCCGTTAAATGCTCAGTAATTGCACTAACAAAAGTTGTATAGAGTCCAGAGTTTCACTGTAGAGTGAAAATTGGCTTAATGATAAACTATTCTTCAGTGAAATCGCTGTGTTTTAAGTGCCCTGACAAACCACCCATGCTTACGTATTGTTAATTTTAAAGGAAATGGGCTAATGTGATCATGTAGACGGTTTTATTTACTTTACATTTTGGCCTTGAAACACATTTCACAGCAGGTTAGAAACCAGGTAAGAGGTAGTCTGGCTGTGAAGGGTGTAACATTTTAAAAATTTCACATGAACCTATGTGCTGTGGTAAAATCAAAGAGCTATCAACTGTACATTCACATAATAAATGTTGTTAACTGCTTTCTGGGCTTGTACTGCATTTGAAAAGATACTTTGTGATAACACATTACTGAGAGTACAAGTTAAGTGTGATTAAGATTTAAAATTGACTCAAAAATGAGAATTCTGTATATTGAAAGGTCTCTATATAGGAGGTGATCTGCGCAAGTACAGTATCATACCTTTTTTTTTTATGGAATGAAATTTGTGCAGCAAAAATGATACTGATCATATTTGTGAATGAAGTGATATGGTTCTGCACAACACAGGCCCTCCTTCAATGGCATGTACAACATGTGAATGCATATAATTGTATACATTAGTACAGAATAAGTCTATTTTTCATTTCAGAAGAACCGCCATTGTACTTCTCTCGAGAACCAGAGTGTGGATCAGCGGTGGCAGAGAGAGGGGTCAAGATATTGACTTGTCAGTCATACAGTAACCCTGCCCCCGCCTACCGCTGGCTAAGGGAGGGAACCTATGTTAGCCAGGAGAGCCTTAGTGGAACCTTCAAAATGTACAGCATCAATCGTACAGAGGCAGGCAGCTATCGGTGTCAGGCAACCAACAGTCTGGGCTCAATCATCAGTGACAGTTGCAGAGTGAATGTAGCATGTATGTGCTTTATTTGTCATTAGTAGAAATGACTTATTTGGACCTTGTTATGTTAGGGTTATTGAAATGCCCTCATCGACCCTATTTTTCTCACAAGTGCCCTAGCTTTTGTAGTACCACACACAACACACTCTTGTGGGAAGAAACTTTATTGAGTTTTCTTTTATACTTTTATACTTTAAGTATTTTTTCTAAAGATAATAACTGAATTGACTATTTTATAACTGATGAAATCAATACCGAAGTTTAGCCCAGGACCACAGATATAGATACCTTCACATTCTGTCAATAGAACACATTGTTAGGGACACAGCATGAGGTATTTATCTGTCATTTCAGGAGTCACTCATCCATGACATATTTTCATATTTCACAGACTGTATTTTTCTTTTTGAAAGTTCTTGAATACTGTCTGTTAAGTTTATCCATGTTTAATGAATATTATAATAGATTCCCATCGGAGATGTGGGGTGGATTCCTTTATAATCCAAATATCTTTTCTTATTTTGGTTATGTCTTTGTTAGATTTCCTTTCACATGTTAAACATGACACCTACTTCATCTTACCAATGAGTGGATAGAGATACAACCCTTAATGTTATTCAATGATCTCAAATTATTGAGCAGTATATCATACCATACTGTAATATGTTTATTGTCCTAGCTACCTGTGTACAAGTCACTGTTTTGTGTAGTAAGCTATGATAATATACATGTAATTAGAACACTGTACAATATATTTATGATTTCACAGATTTGGACCCACTCACTTCAGTGCAAGATGAGACAGTAAATGTCCAAAGAGGACATGGGTTTAAAATTCATCTCCCCTCTTTTAAATCTTATCCATTTCCACCCACTGTGGAATGGCATCGGAACTCCAACATCATGGCGGATGAAGGCCCCAATCATCAAGTGACCCTCTCCGAAGACCTGGTGCTCCTGGACACTGAGACTGGTGATGATGGGCATGTGTACCAAGCAGAGATTTTGAATGGGCTGAATGGAGAGACAAGCACCACGCAATCTTACACAATAAAAGTGTCAGGTAGGGAATTTTGATCATTTGTAAACAAGATATTTTAGCAAAGTGAAAACATTCTAGAACTAGGCTACTTATACAAGTGGTGTCCCAACTGTATAAAACTGGAAGAATAATCACTTGAAATTTTTTAATATTATTGATTTTGGTAGTTGAACTTTTCCCAATGTATCTTGTTTATAGATTTAGGAGGTTCTTCAAACATTGGACCAGAAATGATAGTCAGTCCCAAAGACACAACAGCAAACCAGGGGGACTACACAGTGGACTTTGAATGCATTGTCAATGCTAGGTAACAAAAAATGTTTGATGTACTCAAGAAAAAAAACCAGTTGAGTCAATAACACTAGGTAAAAATGTATGAACAAAACACTTCATTGATTTTGAAAGTGTGATTATTTGAATTATACATGTATATGATAAGTTTATCAACTTACACATAACAGAGCACAAATAAATTTAAAAGTATATTTTAAATGATGAAAAAATAAACTTTGACAATAACCAGTTTTGTTTAAATTTGGAAATGATGGAAATAAAAATCTGTTTTCAGACCTATAAGTTATTTAAGCACAAAGTGGTACAGAGTTGAAGATGGAACGGAGACAGAGCTTGTTCAGAACTCCAAGTACCTGTTATCTGGGGGATACCACAGAATCCTTACCATTAAAAGTCCAGAAACCAGTGATACAGGATTGTACCGCTGCAAGGCATCTTACAGTGGCCAGACCTATCCACCAGTCATCTTGGATGCCAATCTTACTGTATATGGTAGGTTCATGGAGGCTATGAATGA
The DNA here is from genome assembly GCF_025612915.1 of Magallana angulata. Taxonomy (NCBI): domain Eukaryota; kingdom Metazoa; phylum Mollusca; class Bivalvia; order Ostreida; family Ostreidae; genus Magallana; species Magallana angulata. Next base: position 11,728,515 of record NC_069120.1, on the reverse strand, counting down.
TCAGGGACGTATATATACTAACAGGATAGGCAACTTCTACATTCGCCATGTTTACTTCTGAAACTATCATGCGAGCCCTAACAAGTTTTCAGAACTCTGTTAATCCCATTAAAATATGTTGTTTTTTTATTAGATTATTTATTTCCTCTTGTTAAAAGGGATAGGTTTTTCATACATTTTTAATCATATGTAGTAAACTTATTTAGACATAAAGAAAATAAACATAGATTTTTACATACTCTCGGAAATGGGACAAAAACGGGTCTCGGGGTTTTGAGAACTCCATCGTAATTATGATCAGGTCAGGGTTATAAAGTACAAATAACAATTCTTTAATAATTTTAAGATAGTTTTTTAAAGGTTTTATAACAATATATCAGGTAAAATCATAGATATATGAAGTTAAAAATGACTTACGAAGTCACATACAACATGATTTCAGTGAGACTTGCGAGAGTTGCCTATTCGGTTAGTATATACCGTAATCCGGTGAATATAATACGCACTTTTTACCCAGCATTTTTTACCGTGAGAAAGGGGTGTGTATTATAAATCCCTATAGGATTTGGACATTTTTTTTCCCTAGCGGAAGCACGGGGTACCATACTACCGTATTACCTATGCTGCTCACAGACAGGACCGATACCCCGCTATACATCGTAACATTCCTTCATTATCACATGTATATTATTATTTAACCCTTAAGAAATCATTGTTATAGCATGTTATTAAAGAAAATGTACGCTTTAAGTCTGTTAATAAATAAACTGTTTCAAAATGGCCTTTAAAAATTAATTTGAACTGCCTATTCCTTATCTCCGTGTACGCCGCCATTACAGCTGTTATTAATAGAATGCGGACTTGGATGGCCACGTGCTATTTGTAACCATTCTTTGAAAACAGCTTACACATCATTTGGCTCATTTTTAACCATTTTCATGTAATGCTAATTAATTTATTGCAAATAATAATGATTATTATGAATATAAATAATTCTATAACCTATTCCGTTAATTGAAGCCATTGAAACAGTTGTGCTCCCCCACCGCTAACGCTTGACATCTTGGGTATCTCAGACACCCCCCTTGGGCTATGTGTACTATACACAACACAACTATTTGTGCATATATTTTATTATGTTCCAGGCCTCTAATTGATCACTTTGATCAGAGTCATTTAAGAATTAATTAGGTCCATTATCTCCATACCTGTACATCGTCCGTTTTTCACTTCACAGGGATTGTAATGACTAAACAATTATATAATACTTGTTTAAAGTAGTTGATTTTATTTAAGGTAGAATATTTAATACTAGGTTTTTTTTTAAATCATTGATTATGAAATAAAGATATTACCGCGATGTATTAGTTACAATAAATCCGTATCTAAGAAAATACTCCTTTTTTTTTATTTCCGGTGGCATATTCCCGCGATGAAGTTGAGCGTGCATACAAATTATAACTGCTTTGTTGATACTCAGGATTACTGTTTGGTCAATTTTTTTGGTGCATATTATACATCCCAACAAGCTTTTTTTTACCATTTTCAGGCCCAAAGTGGGGGGTGCGTATTGTACACTACTGCGTATTATATTCACCGGATTACGGTATACGTCCCAGGAATGATTAATAGGATATATGTATTTAAGAGACGATTTCATTTTCCAGACTGCATTACTAATTTTATTTTTTCAGAGAGTCCGGTGATCATATCTCAGATCGAGACCCAGTATGTACGAGACTTTAGTCAGAACATCACCATTCACTGTCAGGGCCAGGGCACTCCTGCCCCCACCATGTTGTGGTACTTCAACTCCCAGCTTGTGCAGTCCACGGAGAAGTAGGTCAAACAGTAAAAGCAGAACCGTCCCCCTCCCAAAAAAAAAATTCAAAATAATGTATATTTAAATGCCTGTAACTATTTATTTAGAAGTTACAACAGAAGGCTTACTGAATACATGTATTACTGTATAGAAAGGGTAACAAAATATATGGGTTTTTTTTTGTTCAAGACTGGCTCAATAAAGTATATGTACCGGTACTAGTCTTATGATATTTTGTTTCTGTTCAGAATTACAGTGTATCCTAATGGAACCTTGTCCATCACATTCCTGGATATGACAGACTCTGGGGTCTATATGTGCTTTGCCAGGAATGAGGCAGGAGAAACAAAGAAGGCCACATGGATTAAAGTCAACAGTATGTTTGTTTAGAAGTCACAACATCTAAAAAAAATAATTTATGTGTGGAACCAGTAGAATGTTTGTCCTCAGCTCATACATTGACTTATCTATATTTACAGGTTCTCCCCCAGAAATAATAAACAAGCCTGACAACTTGACAATCACGGAGGGAAGTAATGCCAGACTTCCTTGTGAAGCTACAGGGGCCCCCAAGCCGACTGTGTCATGGAGAAAAAGTAAGATCCATAATCATATCTGAATTAATTGATAAAGTTGAAAATCAACTTTTGAATTTCTTTACCAGGATAAATATATTCAGTTCTTTGTAAATTTTAAAACTCACTAAAAATTTTGAAGTGTTTTAGATTACTCTTATTTTATGACATGATGACTATTTCAGTGACAAGCAATGGCCCTGTTGATGTTGTGAGTGAGGGGAGGATCCAGATTCTAGACAATGGACAGCTGTTGATTACCACCACTGTGTCCACAGACTCTGGACACTACATGTGTAATGCATCCAACAGCAGAGGCAGCCAAACCGCAGAAGCCTTCCTGGAAGTTTATGGTAGAGACAACTTTTGGATATGTCAAGAAATTGGCAACTTTTGCATACAATTTTTGTGCAAAAATACATAAATATCTTTAATTGGAAACAAACAATTTGAATAAATGTCTCATTTAATATGCTTGTCATTAGTTTGGAAATGGCCCATCATTTTTATGCTTTCCTCAGATTACTTTTGATACAATATAAGTAAAACACATAAAATTGGTCAGAAATCAACAGAGGATGTCATACAAAAAATTATTAGATGTTTACAATCATATCATTATTTTTCAGTGAGAACAATCATAACGCAACCTCCCTCCAATACCTCTGTCATCAAGGGCTCCTCTGCTGCCCTTCAGTGTGGGGTATCTAAGGACCCTAATGTGGAGGTTAGTTGGCACTGGTTCCTGACCCAGTCTGATCCCCCGTCAACTATGGAGGTCACCAACTCTGCCCGCCACACGGTCAGCTCCATTGACGGCACCCTGACCATCACCGGGGTGTATAACGTAGACATTGGGTGGTACCGCTGTCAAGTCATCTCCAAGGGAGGCAACGATAGCAGATCAGCCTTCTTTCAAGTCACAGGTAAGTGTCACTACAGTATTTAATTTCATTATATATTCTTACCAAAATAACGCAACTTTAGATTCAGGTTATAAATTCAAAACGAACCTCTGGGTAAATTCCTCATCACATCTTTTTAAACAATACTTAATTTACAATTAAGTAGCAGAAAACACAGAGGCATCCAACAAGTTATGAGAGTTTGTTTACGTCAAAGTAACACGTGCTTGAAAATTAAGCCCGGCCTTTGCACCACCTCTAGAAACAAAACGCATCTAAAATTCAAATGACCTTGCATTATTACAAAACTAAGGTAATCTCTGAATAAAACAAAAAAAAAAGAATTATTATGCATCAGCCTTGTTATGATGTGAACTCTCTGTGAAATACTGTTGCGACACAGGTAAGTTCATGCTACCTACTTGATACTCATTATGGAAGGAAACTATTTTTAAGGTTTCTGTTTACCTTTGTCTTTTTGTAGAGCTGCCCCATAAACCGGTGGTGACCAGTGTGCTACATAACCCGTCAGATTTACGTAGCATCAATGTGTCATGGAGTCCAGGCTTTGACGGCAACAGTCCCATTCAAAGACTTATTCTACAGTATAGGAAAGTGGATTATATACCTGATAAAGGTAATTTTATGTTTGTTTATCTGAAATCATTGTGAGCAAAATAATAATTACTCAGTTATGAAACTACATGTAAATACTATTGTATTTGACAGGGATTGTGGATAGGGACCCATGGAATGTATTCAATAGCAATGTTCCCCCAAGTGCAAGGTCAATGATTGTTAATGGTCTACGGCCCGCCAGGTATTTCCAGGTCATCATCAGTGCTGTAAACTCAGTTGGGGAGGGGTCTCCCAGTGATCCAAAACCAGTGCCACCAATCAGAATGCCAGAGCAAGGTGAGAAATTCATACCTATACATTCCTTGATTTTCTATGGACTGTTTGACACAAAATGTTAAAGAATGAAAAAAAATTCTGTATAAATATTAGCTGAATTATTAAATCAATGAGTATGACAACAGAATGTATTAATAATTTTTAAATTGTTTTGTTCAATAAAGTCATGGAGTCTTGCGGATGATATTCATTGTTCAAGTCTTCTATAATGCTGATGTTATTTTTGAATTTATGAGGTTTAATCATTGGCATCCTTATTTTAGCACCATCAAGTCCTCCAAAAGGATTTTACGGCACTCCCAGATCCAACTCCTCTATCATGTTGTTGTGGCAGGCACCCTCGGAAGACACATGGAATGGAGACCTGAGGGGATACATGATCCGATACAAGCTTACAAACTACCCAGACAGCACCTACCAGAGTGTCAATACCACGAATCCACTGGTCACCACCTACGAACTGACCAACCTTATCATCTTTCAGTCTTACGAATTCCAAATAGCTGCGTATAATAATGAAGGAGTGGGCGTTTTTTCTAACACCATCGAGGAAAGGACAATGGAGGGTCAGCCCACCAGACCGCCAAAAAACGTTCAGGTTGCTCCTCAAAACTCCACTGTCATAAGAGTCTCGTGGCAGCCTGTAGATGCTGCGTACATTAATGGGGTGGCTCTAGGTTATAAAGTGAAGGCTAGGAGGCAGGGGCAGTCATCATATGAGAGGGAACTGTCTGTTCCACCAGATCCAAACAATCCAATCGGGGAGCAGTCAGTAAACATGTATGACATGAAGAAGTATACTTCCTACTCTGTGGAGGTTCTGTGTTACACAGGGGCCGGAGATGGACCATCTAGCTTACCAGTGTCTGTTAGGACTGATGAAGATGGTAGGTTGTCATTCAAGATAAAACTATCCTCACTTTTGATCAGGGAGGGATGTAAACACTTATTGTTGAATTATATCCTCTTTTATGTTTGTTTCATAGTTCCTGGAAAAGTGTCTTCTCTGCACTTTGAGGATATCATGGACACATCTCTTAAAGTTGTTTGGAGTCGCCCTACAGAAGTCAATGGTATTCTCCAAGGTAAGAGTTATGAAATTCAACTCAATACTTTTGGACATGCATGTAAAGTTTGTCTCAAAATATTAAATATCATTAATATGAAGAATTTGCTTGATTTGATTTCAATGCATATAATATGAATGATAAAAAAAACGATATTGCTACTAAATATTGTGAAAAGCAAAATCTGCATACCGGTTTATTATTTTTTTTACATTTATTTAACTTAATGTATTCATTTAAAATCTCTTTTTATAGGGTACACCCTTCAATGGGAGCAGAAAAATAAGACTCCCACGAAACAGGAGGTTAACTTGAATAATGGGGCCACCTCTTACACCATCAGGAACCTGATGCCAACCACTAACTACACCATTTACCTGTTTGCTAAAACTGCAAAGGGGCCTGGTGCAGTCAGTTCAGCAGATATTGAGTCTGGAGTCCCACCAGGTGTGTCTCAGGGTCTTACTGATTTTTGTCATTGAATTCTTTTTAAATTTTAAATGAGCTAGTTTTTAACAATTTAAAGTGCATGAAGATATTTTCACAGCACATCCTGTCTTAAAAATTCATCTACATGTATATGAATTAAGCATTCATTTAAGGAGTAGAAATTTATCAATGAATACTTTTGATTCAACAGAACTTCCCAAACCTCCAGAACAGCTTGGAGTGAGTGATGTTCAAGCCAGATCAGTGGTTATCCAGTTTTTCCCCGGCTTCGACGGCAAAACCTCAATAACAAACTGGGTTGTTGAGGCTCAAGAGGGAGGTTCTGAGAATTGGCAAGAAATCTACAGAGTTTCAGCTCCAGATGCAACCTCCATTACTGTGTATAACCTCACCCCATTTACTCAGTATAAGATGAGGATTATAGCTGTTAATATTGTGGGTCCTAGCATGCCAAGTGAACCCACTCGACAGTTTCAAACAAGCCAGGATTCCCCTAATTTTCCCCCTGGAGAAGTTACCCTGAGAGCAGTCAATTCCACAGCACTGAGGATTAGTTGGGCTGTATGTATTTGTCAATCCATAAATGGCCAAGCTTATTAATTGAACTACTGTGGAATCATTAGAATTCGTGGTGGCCCAATTTACGTGGTTTTCGTGGGTAGCCCTCCCCCACGAATTTGCGTCCTCCACGAAAACAAGTTTTGAAAGAGTTATTAAAACTGAAAACTAACACATCTACGAAATTACATCCCCACGAATAAGCAAAAAACCAACAATCCACGAAAATTGGCCCCCACGAATTTAAATGATTCCACAGTATATTTTTATTATGAATATTGTCATTGCATAAAGAAATCATGCTGTGTCTTTAACTGTTAAATTTTTTATTGCATTTATAGCCTCTCTCCTCACAAGACTGGAATGGGCAACCTAAAGGCTACAGGATTATGTACCGTCATGAGAACAGTTCTGTGTGGAAGAGTGTCAACCTGACACTTGATAGAGATTTCTTCATTCTCAGTGGTCTACAGGAATGGATGGTGTATGAGGTTAAAATGCAGTCCTACAATGATGTGGGAAACAGTGCCTTTAGTCCAGAGCAGCAAGAAAGGACTAGAGATGCCAGTAAGTAATGTTGTTGTCTATTTAAATCTATGAATAACATATCTATGAAGAACATGCATAAATGGAACATCATTATTTTTCAGGTATCACATTCTGTTTGTATTTTTATCTTTTTACTTATTGATAATACTTAAAATTATGTAACATAGCCAAATTGCAATTTCTTCAATCTTTACTTGCAACGTTCTGTTTTCTTCTCATTAAGGACCAAGCGCTGGACCAGAGTCTGTAGATTGTAGGACAAATTCCTCCACCAGTATTAGATGTACATGGGGTGATGTCCCCTATCTGGATCAAAATGGAATCATTCTAGGATACAAGGTATGTCAGTACATAGACATGTGAATCTTCATTCAGAACTGAACTTCAAGGTATCAGTTTCCTCCAAAATATACAGCAAGTGCGCAAGGATTAACACTGAATTTATTGATATATTTCTGACATCTTTTGTTGGAATAGGTGCATTATCAGGACCAGTCGTCCTCAGGCTTAGAGCCAGCAGTTTTAACCTTGGTAGGAAATGAGACAAAGTCTGTCCTTATCGGTGATCTGAGAAAGTATGTCAGCTATGAAATCCAAGTGCTTGCTTACACCAGAATGGGGGACGGAGAGCTGAGTGAGCCTCCGGTTCAACAGAAAACACTGGATGATAGTATGTTGTTCTCTTCTTTTTTTTTAAAGATAAAAGAATATTTTATAATATAAAATGTTGTTTGTCTCTTACTAGTCTTTAAAATTTGATACTTAAGTGTTCTGTAATTTTTATATAAAATACCTGGTACATGAAATTCAATTTTTTTTTTTAAACTCCTTTTTTTCAACAGTTTTGAAAAATCTAAAAAGTTTAAATTGCACTGTAATACAGATTGAAAAATTTGTTAATGCCCTTGATCTGATATTTCAGTCCCTGGGCCACCAGTAAGACTTTGGTTTCCAGATGTGACCTCTAACACAGTGAAAATCATGTGGTCTCCGCCACTGGAACCCAATGGAATCATCACTGGGTACATGGTATCCTACAGGAGGGACGATACCTCGTTCGTGTACAACAGCTCTGTCATTGTGGCTTCACAGCTAGAGTACCATTTCAGCTCTTTAGAGAACAACAAGTATTATTCCTTTAGCGTGAGGGCCAAGACTCGTCGAGGGTGGGGAATTGGTGCCAAGGCCAAAGTCTACACAACTGTCAATAGACGTAAGTATTGATAAAATGATGAAGAGTAAGATAACATGTTATAAGTCCCTGTATCAATCTTCTTTGATCTTTATGATTTTAGGCATTGTATTATCTTTCAAACGGTAAGCTGTTTAAAATTTGAGATGCTTGATTTGCAGTTGTATTTTATTTTTATGTTGTAGTTTTAACAGCTTAGCTTTAGACTTTCTTTAGTTTATATTTTTGCCTTTTTGCTATAACACTGCTGAACGCTTTCTTTCTGATAAATACAGGAGTACCTGACAGTCCTACAAAGCCAACAATAATGTCAGACCGCAGGGCGCGGTCCCTAACCATCAGTTGGTTGTCAGGTTTTGATGGCTACGGCCCTCTGAGAAACTACACCATTCAGTACAGGAAAAAAGGAGCAGCTTGGACCTACGTCCCAGACTCACCTCTGGCTAATGTCTCCACATTCAATGTTACCAAGTAAGACACAAATCAAAGTGTAGGGACAGAGATTCAATAAGTTTTAATTAATATTTTAAGATCTATGCATGTATATTCATGTACAATGTATAATGCAAATGGGGAATTATTTTGTGAAGTGAAATACTACGAATGACAGAAAATGTGCACTGATTTATATTTTGATTGCAGCCTTCATCCCAATACCGTGTACACATTTCGAGTGGCTGCCAACAATGATGTTGGATCCAGTAACTTTAGTGCTGCCTCTGATGAAGCCACAACACTCCAAGATAGTAAGCTGCTGTAGATAATTGATTCATTGAGAGAGAGAGAGAGAGACAGAGAGAATTTAAATTTTAGATTTAATGGTATCATTATTACAATGCTTGAAGATTCATGTACATACTTATTCTTTTAGCATATTTAAATCATCTGCATACATATGATTGATTTATCTATGATATTGCAAAAAAGTACAATATTTATTTTTATTATTTCAAGAATGACAGAAAGTTCTTAAATTCATTGCATATTTACTCTACGCATTTTAATTCTAAACCATCTTCATATTGTTAATTTTGATAAATTCATAATAACGAGGACGCTTTTTTACATGTGAAAAGATGTAATTATCAAGTTGTACTGTTAAGCAATATTTTTATTTGGTTGGTTATTTTGTGGCTGCATAAGAATTTTAGATAGTTTCCAATGTTCTTTTCTAAATAAAACAATCTCCAGTAGCTCTGTTGATGTAAGCGTAATCTTTCTTTTAGAACCAGAGGGTGCTCCACAGAATGTAGTAGTTGTCCCCCTAACCCGAGACTCTCTCAATGTGTCATGGCAGGTAAGAGTTCAGCGACTGCAATAGTTAAATATGTGATGAAGATGTGAAATTAATCCACTAAACCAGCATCATGAACACTTTGGTTTTTTTTCCTACTTTTTTTCTACTTGTTGGCATGTCTTTTAGTAATCTAATATGTATTTGAACATTTTCTGATATGCTTGTACATGTATATTCACTCACTAAAGGATAGATATGTTTAATTTAGATATGTTGAATCTTTAATTTGAATTTGTTTTCATCCTGTGTGTTTATGATGTATTTTACTGACTAAGATACTTGTATATACATGTAAGTTATTCATTATACATAAACAAGTTTAGCGGCATGAAATTTGCGTTGCATGATTTGAAGAAGTTTGCAAACTCTTTCCTAATCTAGCATCCTCCTCCCTCCACTTGGAATGGAAACATCTTGGGTTATATAATACAATATCGTCAACAAAGCATGTCAAGTTTCCAGGACAAAACTGTTACCTATACAACTACTTCAACAGTGCTGGACAATCTGGTCAAATTCACCACATATGATATCCGTATCATGGCCTTTAACTCTATAGGAGACGGGCCACACAGTACGCCCCACTCTATATATGTCGGTGATGCAGGTAACTCATTGTTTATTAAACCCTTGTTTTTGTTTGTGCAGAGTAAACCATAATTTTATTTGGATGAATATTGATGATGCTACCTGAATTATTTTGTACAAGCTACTTACTTACTTTACAATCTTCTTCTAGTTAGAAAATGTTTTGCATGTTCATTTCATCATTATGCATCTAGCTAATACCATCTGTTTGTCTGTTTTGATTGATTTTTTTTTCAAGCATGACTTTAAATACATTTAATTCTTAAATTAACAGCACCCTCAGCTCCCCCTGTTGGGGTACGTGTGACACCCAAGAATGCCACAGCATTAACTGTCAAATGGTATCAACCCCCTGTTGACACTCAGAATGGAAAGTTGTCAGGATACAAGGTAAAACAAGAATTTATATATTAAATTTAAGAACACGTTATTACTGATGATTTTATTATCAATATTTGTTTAATAATTAACACAAAAACAACCTTGGATGATGATAAAAATATCATGTTTAACAAGTTCTTTTCTGACTGATAGGTAATCTACTGGAAGACAGGCTTGGGGTCAAAGCCTAGCACCCCCACTGTGGTACCCGAGACAGAGATGGTCATCTATAACCTGGAGAACTACTCCAACTACACGGTTCGAGTACTGGCCTACAACACGGCCGGGGACGGACCCTACAGTCAGCAGGTGTTTGGACGCACAGAGCAGTGGAGTATGTATCATCTAGCTACAAAAATGTAGCCCTCTCCGATTTTTTATATCTGATGTTTACTGGAGAGGGCAGAGGTCAGTAAACATGGCCGACAAATTCAACTTGCGTTGTTGACATACACAATAAATTACCGATATATGGACTATACTTGATATTTTTGGATAAATTTATGCCATACACAACTACAATGTTTGAGTTCATGTAAGATATGCAAATGTAATTGTCATTTGTATACAATTTGAGCCGAAATTGTTGTGGGAGTGAATCACTCCTGCACTTGCACCATTATGGAGATCTTATGGAATTGTAGCCCTCTCCCCCCCCCCCCCCCCCAAAAAAAAAAAATCGGGAGAGGGCTACATTATTGAAGCTATGTATCATTCAGTTCAGACCTTTGATTTTGTCATTGTTAATCTACATGTATAAATGATGGCTTTGCTTTTTGTAGTCGATGAGTTTGTACATATTTACAGGTATTTTAGTTTTAAGTCTAAAAATTTCATCATTTTAACAGAACCTGGCAAGCCACGCTCTCTTGATTTCTTCAACATCACAATGACTTCTTTGAATGTCACATGGGAACCACCCTCAAATCCAAATGGAATTATCAAGTTCTATGGACTCACCTACAGATCACATGCTGGTAAATACAGTTACACACTAATGTAAATGTTTTTCAGGTGTGATGATACATGTACCTGTAAAGGTATAAAAAAAAGTTTTCTCCATGTAAAATTGATTTCTTTTTGTGCTTTTTTCTCAGATAACCGTGTGGTAACTCTGTCTGACTTGAGTGGTAATCAGACCTACTACTGGGTCGACAAACTGGAGGAGAATGTCACCTATACTTTCACTGTGGTCGCCAAAACTATAGTGGGGCCAGGGCCAGAAAGGGAGAATAGCATTAAAACTGGACCCCAGACAGGTAATAATATAGACAGAAATTACCTTAAAGTCTGAAGGAAAAATTCTTTTTCATAATCAAGTTTAATTTGGAATAGACATGTATTCATGTATCTATGCAAATTCTTTGCATTTATTAGCGTCTTAAATATATTCATAATGTAATTTTGCCCTCATGGAGTGAGTTAGGTAGGGTATGCTTTTTACTGAATCTTAGTTAGTCCATTTATCAGTCATATGAATTTTGATTTTTTGTTATCAAAACTTAAACAGAATTTTATGAAACTTTGTAGTTACAAAAGACATAATATGTACATGTACCAGTAAAGGACTATAGATGATATGGGCCTAAAATGCCCCCAACAATAAATATCATCATTTTACTGTAATCCTTTGTTTTCTTTGTACAGATATATATGTGATGTTTTTACATAATGTTCATTTTGATTCAAGTGCCCACGATGTAGAAATATGATACCATAAAGACAACCTTTTCCTGCCATTTTTGCATTTTCAGCATAAAACAGCTTGTTTTCAAGCAGTTTTTCTTTCAGATAACATAGAGCGCATGCTTGAACAAACAAAATATCTTAATCAGAGATTTAACTAGCCAAGACTAATAACTGACAAAAAAATTTCTTTGTTCAAGCATGCGCTTTTTATTGCCCATTCGTAAAAAGAAAAAAAAACCTTCAATTTTTGACTGATTTTAATTGAATTATAGAAATAGCGTCACTTCTTACGTGGTATACTGCAAGTGAGTGCAAATTAATCAAATAAATAGGTGAAAAATATATTTTATATCAACTCTTCTAGAAATTAACATAACATTTTATTGTTCCCGAAACACTTTAAAAAATGGCGAATTATGGGGGCCCAATTCAACTCATATCATATATAGTTAAATGTGATTTTCACATTGTTTTTCTCCTGGAGTTTAGCCCCATATGAAGTACTGTTGTAGTTACATTTTATGTGGCTAAACTCTTTAAGAAATCTCAAGTTTGGCTAAAATCAAATATGCAACTGAAACTGTCAGTGCAATTTATAACGGGCATTGCCATTTGCTATCTGTAGTATTGTCATGCTATACATGTGAGCATTTGATATACCAGTATGAGCTTGCTAGATTTCTAGAATGTACATAATATGGATGTACCCAGTACTCAATGTATTGATTTAGGGAAGAAAAAGAATCGATTAAAATCACTCTTTTTCTCATATTACATGACATGTAATTTTATGAGTGTCTTTGTGAACCTTGTACAAGTGAAGCTGTCTGTTTCAGAGTCTCCTGAACCTCCCCGGAAACCATCTGTCCAGATCTCCAAGGGACAGGTGCACCTGGCATGGGAGAACCGGAGCCCAGGGACCTCGCCTATCATTGGCTATTACATTCAAGCAAGAAGTATGGGTAAATATTGCTTCCGTGTGGTTTGTTTTTTGCACTAGTATTTTTATCAATATCACTCTTTTAGAGAATTTTGTCACCCTAGCTTTGATGCTTATAACAAAAACTACCTGGTAGCTAATTTTTGGTTTTTCTAACTGTTTGTTTTAAAAGTTCCCAGATTATTAAGTTTTATTTATTTCCTTATATTTATGTGACTCTATTTGTTATGATATTATAAGAATTATAAGGAAGATAATCATACCTCAATTCAGTGTAATGAGGAAGAACATATTAATTATGTTTTGACCGCTAATTAGGAATCATTAAGTGATAATTTATGATCAGGAAATATGTGGAATAATCTTGACTAATTTTGTTGAAACTCAAAAAGTACATTCTAACAAGTAACAATTTCCTTAATTCCTTATAATAATGTCAAATAACATAAACAAGCACTTGTTTTACTTCAAACTTGATAGCAGTCAGTAACTGTACCAATTTTTGTTTTGTTAGAATTGTACATTTAGAATAAATATTATCAGTTCCTTCATGACTGAAACTTAGTGTATTTGATTACCAATAAAGGTAATGTAGGTAGGATGTCCATATATACATGTATTGCAAGCATTTGATACAGTACCAATGGAGAGTCTCTGGAAGACCATTCAGAACAAGCACTTTTGTTGTCTTTTGCAAACATTGATATAGTATTTGTTAACTTGACTGTAGCTGAGAGTCCCTGGAAGACAATCCAGTACAAGCACTCCTCTGAGCCGCGCACCAGTCTGTCCTGGCCCAGCGACTGTGCGTTCTCTGGACGCTGTCAGTTCAGTGTGGTGGCCTTCAATTACAAGAGCATCAGCTATCCCAGTCCTCCCTCGGAATTCATTAGTGAGTACCTAGTCATCTCTTCTTGTTGTAATGTCAATATAAATTTGTGGAGGAGCCTGCAAACATGCAAAACAATGCAGGTATCTGATACTAATACTGTATACAGTGTTATTTTCACCTCATGTTACCCTTACTTCCAAACAATTTCGCCCCATTTTGAATTTGCCTAGGCACAGTTTGGTTTAAATAGATATAATATGAGACATTTTGAAATAAAGTCATCACAATTGGAAAGCGGTGTGGGAGTGTTTTGGAAAGTCATTAGGTAAAACAGAAAATGAATGATTCCTTAAGATAACACAACTGTGTGATGTTCTCTGAAGGTTCAGCTCAAGTGTCTGGTCTGGAGGAGGAGAGACCGTTCCATTACGAGTGGTGGTTCCCGGTGATCGTGGCTCTCGGTGCGGTGGTTGTCATACTGGTCATCATCTCACTGCTCTGTCTGGCCGCCAGGAACAAGAAAGGTATGTACTGTAGTTTTCAATTAAGGAAATTAGCAAACAATCAAAAGGGAATTCTTGTACTAATTCAAGAAAGCACTAAGTTCAATGAATTAGCTAAAATAAATCAATATATCAGTACATCGGTTTTTAAAAATCATGAAATTTGAATTTGAATACCCATCCACATTGAATATGATATAAATAGAGAACTACATTTTTAAAGTAATAACTCTTATACATTTTTTCTCTAGATCCCAAGAAATCTTCATCTCAGTCGATGTCAACAGTGTTGGAGCCATTTGAGCCCGAGGAAGGAGGATTTGCTACCACAGAAATCCGACAGTCTAGACGGAGTTTAGCACGAATTGGGAATGGTACATTAAGAAGCCAGCACAGCAGGTACAATGCTTCACTTTGTTTTCGGTCATTTTATAAGACACTAGTCATAGCGAGTCCTAGAAAACTTACAAATATGTTTCCAAACATGTATGAGTAGTAGGAACAGATGTCGGATATACCTTTTTAGAACCATTATGTTGATTGTACTGGGGTACCTAAAATTATTTCACTTTTGTATCATTATATGTAAACTTACTACATGTACTAAGATTTAATAAGGAATGCATGTACTGTAATGATTGCTTTGTTCATAAGGGGTCCACCACGTCCTAGTCCGGCTAGCGTCACATACTCAGAGGATTTGGAGGGAGCAAAAGGACCACTTCCTGATTCTGATGATGATGGAAGTAGCAGTACCACAGAGAAACCATCAAACCTGGGAGATTCTACAGAGGTACGGAGTGAAACTGTAAAGCTTAAGTTAATACAGTAGAATGAAATAGAAAATACATTCTTAATTTCCAAAGTTTATATAATTATGACGAATAAACATGGACTCATTACATCTTTATTTCTGATTTTTGATTTAGAATGCAAATTAATCCTTTAATAACTTATAAGGTATAAATCATTGATTTTATTTTTGTCTTTCAGCCCAGTGATGATGAAAGTGATATCACAGAGAAGCATTCCTCCTTCCATCCCCCATCCTCCCCTCCTCCTCCCCCGTTCAGGAACAGAAACCCCACCAACCATCCTTATG
Organism: Magallana angulata; assembly: GCF_025612915.1. Classification (NCBI taxonomy): domain Eukaryota; kingdom Metazoa; phylum Mollusca; class Bivalvia; order Ostreida; family Ostreidae; genus Magallana; species Magallana angulata. Next base: position 11,713,150 of record NC_069120.1, on the reverse strand, counting down.
CCAACGACCAAGTCAGTCGGTCGTGGCAGAACTCGCAACCGAATCACATGAACTTTAATGCCTACACTTACACGGACAGTGAGGCAGAAAGCAGTCATTATGCAATGAGTCTGAATGGAGGTCAGGTGATCTTGAACAATGCGGCGGGCTCCAGGGCCCCTCTTCCTGGCTTTTCCTCCTTTGTCTGACCGCCCACGTAATGTGTAGGAATACCCACATTTCTTTCAGGCTAATTTCCGTATGGAGATCTAATTTGGGATTATTATGAACCTGTGATAATCATGTCTCACATACATTATCCACATTTATTCCATTAAGAAGAGACTTGGTGATTACTTCCCAGTGGCCAAAGTTTCCAAATAGAGAAATCTAGTGCTATGTGTGACTCTATGCTCACGGTCTCAGATCTTGCTCGCAAAGCTGACTGCTCTCGTAAATTTACAAGGTGCAATAATTAAGGTAGTCATGTGTGCAGATGTTTTCTTAAAAAACTCTTGTGTCTTAGTTGAGAATTATAAATATCAGTCATGTTTTGCTAAATATATTTATGTACAAATGAAATATGAATGATGTAACAGTATTTAATTTTGTAAATATGTAAAATATATGTATGGTTTTACATAAATTGTTTATGCAGTCCCATCGAAAAAAAATATCAACATGATGAGATTTGTTTGAATCAAATGAACATATATGAGACACCATATGGAATGACTGATGATGGTTTATTTTTTATTTTTTTTTAAATGTTCTTATTGATAATTATATTCTTTATGTTTTAACTCTCTTATATCACATATGGCATTCTTTTATTTAAGTGCATTGTAGATAATACATTTGCATATCCATTCCAAGTGGAATCAAAATTTAACAAGCAGCATATCATTTCTTCTATCTAATGGTGCATTTCATCTTTTCATTCCATTGCTAAGTGTGAGGGTTGTGTTCAATGATTAATTAAAGATAATCATGATGATAACAATGTGTTCAGCATGGTGAAGCAAACCATGTTCACACTATTTTACCATGAACAAAATTTTAAACATTTATTGAGGATTAAACAAGTTTAATCTTGCTTTATCATAAATGCAAGACTTTTAAGACCAATGTTTGTTGGACAAAGTGAATCTTGTGTGATAATGAATCCTTTTGTCTTTTACTGTCATGTGTCTCTGGCTAGGTAAATAATTATGACTATGCAATAGTTAATTTTTATTGGTGAATGTATTATGCTGACTGAATGATTTGGGAAATGAATTCCAATTAAAAGATTGTGTGGATTAAAAAGTCACAAATATGAAATGAAAAGTCATTTTAATTCTATGTTGATGAGTAAATGAGAGGAATGAGTTGATCAGTTGTAGATTTACCGCAAACATTCATCTTATTTTACCCTCCATTTTTGTGCTGTTGACTGTCTCGTGGCTTACCACACAGTAAACTCTGAATTCTTATGAAAGTTACTTTGATTTTAATTAAGTTCAACAAACTTGTATAGTATCAAAGCATATCCACTAGATTAGAATGACATTGTATGATGAAGTTGTATCATTAGATAGGTTTATTTTTACATTTTGTGTTATTTTTTATAGAAGCCAGTCAGATGACCTTTAGACTTTGTTAACTGTTAGAGCTTTATATAATGTCTAAGATAGTTTTATGAGAACTTTTATTAATAGATTATGATAGATTATCTTGAATGCATTTATGTGTACTGATCATGTTTTGAGTTGTGAAAAGCAAGAATGTGTTTGAATGTCTTGAGTTTTGAGAGATTTTTTTTTCATATTTAAGTTATCAATTAATGTTAACTATTGATTTACAGATGTTCCAATTTCTGAAAAAAGACATTAAAATGTGCAAAAGTCATTTAGTTTTGTATTTTTTAATTCTTGAATCAATTGTTCTTCACAGATTATTGACTCCAAATTACTGAACACATCTAGCAATAAATTTCTTTGTAAAAATGTTAAATTCATTTTGAACCCTCCTTGTGACTTGAAAGTAGGTGTTCAGTCCTTCTTAATTGCCTTTTCCCCCTTTTTAAAGCCCTAAGCATAGCTCAGCGCTTTATTGGCGTTAGACTTCTACTTCCGGTGCATCGAATAACTGCCCCCTATTAGCAGAAATGTACATCATTTAAACTGATTGGGGAACCAGTTTCATGGGTTTACGCACATAACTGCAAAGGCTATTGTGAATCTAATGTGCAGGGCTTACGTACATCACTGCAGGGGCTGCTACGCAGTGATTATAGTCAGCCTTCGGGCTGATTTATTAAGTTATAGTGAAACTTCAAATGCCCTTGCGTAAATTGGAATTCTGGGAAGGAATTACTAGACAGTCCGTGTTAGTGAAACTCGAAGAAGTTATGAAACTGGTCAGTTTTAGGTCAAACTGCATTGTATACGTGTACACTGCTACACACTTGCCTCCTCGCATACAGTTATAAAAATATATGTACATCTGCATATTATTATTCAAAATATTTATATCTTGTATTTTTATACATGTAGAGTGAGTGTGTAGTCTCTTGTCACCTAAAATGTATATTCCAGTGGCTGAGTTTCTTAGCTTTTAAAAAAGCTAATCTTGTGAGTGCATAAACAGAAGCTGGAATGTAGAAAAATCAAAACGACTTGTAAATAGCCACATATTCTTGGTGTTCGCCGCTTTCCTCACAGCACATATATAAGGAACTAAACACTAAGTTTGCATAGTAGATCTCATCTGTGTGGACGTATATTTTACGTCGCTTTCATTTGTTACATCAATTATAATGGTCAATGCAATATCTTTACAGATGTATAAAAAAAATGCATGCGTATAACGACAATACAAGTGCAGACATTTGTCAAACAAACGTATTTAACACATCGCACACAAGGTACAGATGTGAAATAAAGTGCAACAAAATCAAAGGCTTTTATATAACATGATTCAGGCAGGTGTCCATTTAGAAGTCGTGTTCAGCTTTGATTTAAATTAACTTTAGTGTATATGATAAATCATAATATACATGTACATTGAATATTTAAAAGAAACGTAATTTCGACCAAATTTTCTTAACCAAATTAAATTAAATAAGGATAAATTTTGGATGAGTACAACTTAAAAGCCATTTCGACCCTTCTGGCATTAGATACTTTCAATTAATATTAATTAACATTATGTCGATAAGTCTCATTTCTAACTAAGCTTGCACAAAGTAAATTTCCTTTAGAACCAAGCTAGGTTAGCGCTTTCCAGTACTTTCAGTACTTTGATTACCAGTAATAGTTTGTGGAAATCTCAAAATAAAATGAATTTATAAAAAAGAATTTTTGAGTCTAAAACACTTCGCAATGTAAATGATGACGATTGGCAACATCTTTTATTCAATAAAACATGCGAAGTTGTCATTTACAAACGAATGATTAGCAATGATTTGCATTTTGTCATTTCATAACCCTACATTCAAATTATGGTTTCTGATAAAAGTGTGTTCAGAATATTTTACAAAATCACTTAATTAAACTGTTTTGTGAAATACAATGTACATGATAGCAACAAACTGAAGAGTTGCTCTCAGGGAAACCAGATTGAATTAATTGCCAAAGCCTCATCACAGTGCAAAAATCTGTGTTCTATTTTTTGTCTTATTTCATAACTTAATTACTTTATCAATTAAAAATTATACAAGTAAACTAAGAAATGCATAAAAACATTTAAATGTTTTCGGGCATTTCTTAGGTTTTTTGTCTCATAATTTTTTTCCCTTCAATGTCGGACCAATAAACTCTCCAATTTTCACAATATCATGTATAAGCATGGGCAAGTTAATTAAGTGTATCGTTGAAATCGAAAAGTAAGGAAGTAAATAGTATAAGTTTTCCATGATATTTGTTGCGTTCCAACGTCAGCTTTTGATCTGTAAATCATGAGATTTTTTCAAACCAGTGAATAGAAAGTAATGGAAGTTGAACTTGGTGAGCAATAATTGCTGTGTTGGCCACAATGGCACAGTAGGATTTGCATGATAAATTCCCATTATATCTTTTCTCACCATCAAATCGAACCCATTCGTAAATAGGAGTCTGAATTGTAAATTAATTACCTCTTGATACTTAGGTACCTGATTTCTATGACATCATTATAAAACATGAAGTTTGAAATCAATTCGCCAAACTATAGCCAAAAAAAAAGGATGGAAAATGAAGTTTGGATAGAAAAACCGACACCGCGATAATGACGATAAAGAGGTTTGTTGTTTTCAGTATTTATATAGTCAATATGTATCATTGTATGACGGGTTACCAGGTTATGGGGTTGCCACTGCTGATTGTTCATGTGCACAACCAGCGAAATATTTACAAGGTGGTAAGATCACATGTATTCACAAAAATTAGCTATTATAAACATACTGATGGTTTCATACTTAATAATCTAGGTTTATTGCGTGTAAACTATAGCTAACAATACGATTAATTAATTATAGGGGTGGGGGAGGGTTACCCTCCCCCCCCCCAGTGCATGGGATTGGCTGTTCGTTCGCCCTAAAACGCGCTCGCCCTTGACGCCGTTCGCTCTAGTTTCCGTTCGCCCTAGGTCCGTTCGCTCTTGACGCCGTTCGCACTGCGTCCGTTCGCCTTATTTTTAAATAGGATTAATTTATATATTTGTTGTGTATTCTGATCAATTTAAACATTATGAAGATATATATAAATTAATGAAAATAATACCACTTCTATAAATAATGACCATTTGACTTACGGTGGCATTATTATATCGTTACGAAAACTTGTGAATTGATTTATTTTATTTTTTTAATGTTACTAAATCTAATTTTCTTATGTATTTATTTTGTAATTATAATAAATTTTACCTCATAATATAACCGTATCATAATTATGAAATTTGTGGTTTTCGACGAGGGACCTATATATCAGAGAGCAGTCTTTGCAAAGTTACAATTAAAAAAAACATGTACAGTTGCTGTATATAACTTTAAAAAGGATATACCACTACATGCTTGTCTCCCCACACACAGTTATAAATAAGTATGCAGACCCGCCCGTTATAATTGCTCTGGAAAAATAATGAAGCTTTGAATGAAATTACGAATTCAAATAGAACCAGGTGTAGTTTTCCTATGCTATGACAATGTATGTAATGTATACGCCGATAAACTACTACTACATATAAAATCATACACAAATTTATGATTGTTCAAGCTATTTAATTCACATTATGTCTTATGTTATTTATCAATAATACGTATACATATATATATATATAGCTATTAAACTTAATTTACTCACGATATATGTTTATATCTTATGGCGCGTTATGTATCTCATTTAGAGATCAAAGGATTGCGTTACGTAAATAGTAGAATAGGTGATAATCATCTGCTAAGCTTCTCAATGAGCCAAGTAAGGTCTCAATTTCTTTAATTGTTTAAAAAAAACACCAAGCGGATCATTATAAAAACAAGACGGTTATCGACAATTTACGGCAATAAAATCTTACAATCATACCAGGTACGTCTTTTTTGATGAAGGAAAAACATAGAATATACGAATAATTGATAAAAGTTTTCAGTTATTAAGGTAAATGAAATAACTTATGATGTGGTTTATTAATAAAAATAAAGGGGCGAACGAGGTTTAGGGCGAACGATAATTTGGGCGAACGATAATTAGAGCGAACGGACCTAGAGCGAACGGACTAAGGCGAACAGGTGGATAGGGCGAACGAACCCGATACCAGTGCATGGGTTTGTTCCCGTTTTGCACACATTTGAAAATAAGGTATCGAAAAAATGTGTGCGAAACGGGAATTTGACCAGGTGAGATAATTGCTTAATTGCTATAGTCTATATCACAGTTCCTTTAACGGCAATTGACAATGAAATAAATAAAAGTATCTACTCGCAATGATATTTACATTTGTTTTATGTTACAATATAATTTGCATAAATCACATTTACACAATAATTGACATCCATGTTCTGGAATTTAATTTCAAACATCGATTTGGTCACGAACAATTTCATTTATTTTCTTTAAACAAAACAGATTATTGCAAAAATATTGTGTATGTAGTTCTTTTGTACAACTTCCTGCCTTTAGGAAGTATATGTACAAGCTACAAGTTTGAAGAAAAACTTCCATATGTTTATAATATTTATTTATTGCATGCTTTTGCTTACATAAATGCAAAAGATGTGTCTAGTGAAAACGCTGCTAAATATTTTTCATTTATTCTGTGGTTTGAATAATCGAAGAAAATAGACAAACTGGATGATGGTATGATGATAAATCGGCAATTTTATAATGTATGCTTCAAAACTTCTTGTTCAGATATTTTCACAAAACCTATCAAATGTACACCTAATTCATAGATTTTCAGCCATGTTTGAGGCATATCGAATCAATATTTAAATTATCATTTTTCTCGGAATTTTTTGAGCTACTGATTTGAAAAACCAGAAAAGTGAACCCGCAATATACTAAATCGGTGATGTCGATCATAAGATCTACTGTGAAGGCTGCTAATTCAAAGATTGAAATATTTTGTGATATAGGTATGTTTCTTTTTATGAAAATCTTTCTGTTGATACCAAACAACCAATTATAAACATGCGTTTTACATATTTTGCAGCTACAATGTAAGTTGTAAAAAGAGACACGGAGTACCCCATATGACTGTCCGTGTAGTTTTCCCCTTTATCATAAATGTGTCCATGCACTGAATCAGCTTCCATTTGGATTGGGACAGGCAATGTTTCCTAAATTCATCTTTTTTTAGTTTTATATTAAAAGTAAATGGGCAAAAATGTAAGAGTCAAATCATCTAATCCTTATCTTTCTTACCAGTGAGCGGAAATATAAGACTAAAAATATTATTTAATATGTCATCTTTATTTTATCAAATGAAAAAAAAATGGTGATAGTTATTAGACTAAAACACAACAAAATACCTATATTCTTCTTGTTTTATGGCGCTATGAATGAATGTTAAAACACAAGTAAAAATCCAGGTAAAATCTTTGACTTAAAGCGGACTATAATTGCTATCACAACACAATTCACACTTATTGTTCTATACCCAATTATCAAATGTGTGCAAAACGGGAACACACCCAGTGCATGGCATGCATTGCGTCTATAATGGAGAGTGGCGCCAAATTGAAAGTGGGCGCTTAACATGCAGAAATGTTTACAAGCCAGAAAAAAGGTGTTTCTGGTTATGGTTAATTTATGTATAACTTTGCAAAAAAAGTGGGGGTGGGGGGGGGGGTGGGCTCAGCGCTTTAGATGCACATGTACATACGTCCTTCGCATATACGTCATGACCCTGTTTTAAAAAAGTGTGCATGATATATTGATCAGTGTGTTGATAGGTGATCGTAGTTTTTTCTAAGGGGAAAAAGGGAAGAAATATTTCTCACAGAACAAACGTTTTCCCGCGTAAATAGTCTTTTTCAATTTTGCCCAATGAAAAACAACCTGTTATTTGTTGCTGACTTCACACATGATTCAGATCACATGATATCACTTTTGTCAACAAGTTCAGTTACGTCCGTTGACTCAACCGTTGTGATTGTGCGATAATGCGGTTGATTTTACTTTTGATATCTTTTGTTGGTATAGGTATGTATATATCTATTTTTTGTTTCGATTTTCGGAATAGGTTAAGCGTCATCATGGTCATGAAATGATTTATATACCCCAATCATCAGTAACACTGAGTAGGTTTAGTGCAGACGTCCTTACTTAAATTTCGATGTCCCCTTGATCATGTCGACATCCTTTTAGCAGTGCAAATTACAGTGGATACACAGGTCATGTATTATTTTATTTAACCGGATATTAAATTGCATTTGTCATAGAGTGAATTGACCTAATTGTTATCAAAATAATCGGCGAAAACATGCAAAGATTTTTAATTTTTCTAGCAGTAATTTTTGAAGTATCCAGATTCTTACTTACTAATTTACTGCATTTGGGTAGTATTATTGAGCTAATTTCCTTATTTTTTTAATACCGATTTATTTGTTTTGTCAGTGACACCATGGACACGGCTATGAATTGCATATATGGCCAGAAATTAGTCCTGACTTTTACCCCTTTCTATTTGTAACCAGTAACATTGGTTACATCGGTAACAATGTTTGATTATGAATGATTTTCAAACTTTGATATACTTGTGACAGGTTACAGTGGTTACTGGTAACATTGGTTACAAAACAGAGTTAGGTTTAAGTTAGGGTTAGGATTAGGGTTAGGATTAGGGTTAGGGGTTAGGGTTAGTTAAGGGTTAGGATTAGGTTTAGTTTAGGGTTAGGGGTTAGGGTTAGTTTAGGATTAGGGTTAGGGTTAGTTTAGGGCTAGGTAACCATTGTAACCAATGTTACCAATGTAACCAATTTAAAAAAAGACCCCCTGTATTTCATGAAAATGACTGTCACCACTGTTACCCTATGTCACCAAGAGAATATAGCTGTAACCATTGTAACCAAATAAAAGTAAGACCCTCTGTTAAACAGAAAAAGGCTCGTCACCTCTGTTACCTTTGGTCACCAATGGATTATAGCAGTGTAACCATTGTAACCAAATAAAATAAGACCCCCTGCTAAACAGAAAAAGGCTCTTCACCTCTGTTACCCTTTGTCACCAATGGATTATAGCTGTTACCATTGTAACCAAATAAAATAAGACCCCCTGCTAAACAGAAAAAGGCTCGTCACTTATGTTACCTCTTGTCACCAATAGATCATAGCTGTTACCATTGTAACCAAATAAAATAAGACCCCTGCCAAACAGAAAAATGCTCGTCACCTCTGTTACCTTTTGTCACCAATAGAATATAGCTGTAACCATTGTTACTGGATGAAATTAAACCATTCAGCAGAAAGATTAAATAATCAGTGTTGTCATATATGTTACTTTTGTCACCAGAAAATAGTGCCTTGTTACTGGTTACAAATGAAATGGGGTAAAAGTCAGGACTAATTTCTGGCCATATCTAATGAATTGATATTACACATCAATTATTATAGATGGTTTACCTATTACTGAAGTCAAACTCTTTTCAAACCGTAAACTAATTAGTTTGCAGCAAGATATACTAAGTCCGGAAAGATCAATTGGTAGATCTAGTACATGTAATTGTCATTTCTAACTTGGAATCCAAGTAATAAATTTTAAAATCGATGAAATATGGCTTTATGATGAATGGAATACTTTCCTGTTTGTGAAACACACTTCGATTAAAAGTAAATAATTTATGACATAATGTTATTGCCATGTAATGTGTTCTGTCATGTGATTGTATCCCATGACTCGGAAAAAAGGGCTTGACTGTAATATTCACTGTAGTTCACAGTCCAGTGGATGCTCTGTCTCAGTATCCGTAGGAATGCTCTTTCGTATACATACTTTAATTGTCGTGGTTATGCAGTAATTTTTGTTCAAAAGTTGTTCAATGTAACTGTATCATGTTGATTTAGGCACTTGGATAAGGACATATACTTATTAATTAATTGACTAATTATTATTTTTAATGAATTATTGAATCAGGAAAGTTTTTTAAACATGGAAAGCCAATTAAAAAAAAATATTTTATTTGATTTTTGCAACAATTTATAGGAGAAATTTTTATATGGTAAAAAAAATATTTTTTTCGATTGCAATCTGTTATTTTTTTACAACTACATTTGCATTATATATATTTCGTTATAGGTAATAGTAATATTTTTAATGACGAGGGAGTCATTGTTCCCATAGCATTGCACTCATACTCCATACTATGCTAAAATAGCATTCAATGTTCATACTTTTATTTGCATCTGAAAATAAAAAAGACATACTTTAGTGCTTGCATTCTGGTTATACTTTGTTCAGCATCCTGTGGTACCCTTCTTGGGTCAAAGGAATGCTCCTGGGGACCTTCATATTGGTGCAGCCATGCACGAAATGCAAAGGCCTGCGGCGCAGTGCAGCATTGCTTGGATACAGTGTGGAGCAAACAGATAATTAAGGAGGAATCACAGGTGAGATCTCCCTCTCTATGAAGCTTTCAAACTCTCAGTCTCAGAAATATTTTATTATTCATTAGTCGCACTTGTAAAAATCGATAGAATTTATTTGCCTTAAATTTTTTTTTAAGTAATGAAAATGTTGATTGATTTATTTTGCTCTATCTCTGCATTAATATTTTAAAACTGATTTGCCTGTGTCAGGCAAATTTGTCATCCCTATCTTGAATATTTTAACAGTAATTCAAAATTATGGATAATTTTTCACTCAACTGATTATAGTAAACTTAAGTTAAATGTATTTATTTATGAACTCTTTGAAAAATAAACTTACCAAAGTGATGTTTTTAACAAAGCAAATATTTTTTTTTTCCTTGCAGCCAGCATCATGTGATCTCTGCAAAATGGTAGTCAAGGAAACAAGGAAGATGCTGAAAAGCAAAAGTAGAGATGTATGTTGTAAACTTTTATTTTTATTAAGTTCATTATATCATCTTTTTAATAAATTATTGTTGTTGCAACTCAATTGTCACCAGTTGCATTATAAGTCAAAGCATTATTTGAAAATCGGTTGAGGATCCAAGATAATTGCTATTGCAGGATAACTAGATATACATTTTCCAGCTTTATAAATGTAAGCATTCATCAGAGCTTCAAAAAAATCTGTTTTTACATTTAGATAAAGATAGTTGAGTTCTTCACCATGGCATGCCAATTTCTGCCTGATGAAAGTCTGAAGAAGGAGGTTAGTCCAAAAAATTTTATGTGCTGTTCTGATCTTAATATACAGTTTAATACAATCCTTATAAAGAAGATACAAGATGACTGACAGACACTTCAATGTTTTGTTTTACCTTTTCAGTGCAGCGTCCTTGCCACAGAGTCAGAACTCCTGATTAAATTACTAAAGAGCAACATTGTAAGTAAAGTTTTATCCTTGAGGTAGATTGCATGGTAACAATGGTTGCATCTGAATGATAGTTTTATACATCGGTGAGTTTAAATAATTATTTAGGTAATCAATGAATAGTCAACTGATATTGATTGATTATAAAGGACCTTATACCAATTTCATGATGAATGATTGATGTATACATGTATATTTGGTTTAAAACCCTGGAAAGCCTCATCACTGCACATGTATCACTTTCATGACAGGATGGTTTTAAACACAAAATTATTGTAAAAATACATCTACACTATGTAGAAAAGAATTCAGTGTAAAAAGTATCTTGTTACAGATACCTCAGAAACGAATGACAGTATAATTTGATTCCGACAATGTTGGATGTTAATCTGATCTAGTTTGGATAATACCACTTCACAAATCACCTTTGTAACTTATCAAACAATTTGTGTTAAGTCTCCATTACACATGTTTGATTGTAATTGGTTTGTGTTTTCTGGCATTATAAACATATCAATAATACTTTGATCTGACATTTGATAATTGAGGAAGGAAACAGTTTAATATACAGCTTGAAATTGAAAAGGAGCTTCCTTGTAAATAGAATTTTGTTTCCCCTTGGGGTGTAGCATAGTGATTGGTTTGCTCTGTATCATAAGGAAAAGAAGTGCACTGCATGTCACCTATTAAATTAATAACTTATCCACTTTCAGTCAGATGAACAGCTGTGTGCAGCTGTCAAGCAGTGCAAGGGATTTGAAGACAAAACACACCAGGTTTGCATTCATAAATCTCATTGAGATACAACAAGATTACATCTTCCAAAGTCATATACATGTACACTAAACCTTGATTATAGCCAAATATAAGAATGTTCAAATATATGTACTGTGGATACATCTGTAATTTGTTTTATCTGTAAAACTATCATTTTAATTTAAAGCAAATCCTCAATTTACGTTTTCCATCCACTGATAACAGAATATGCTAATTGAGAAATGAAGTATAAAACGTAATCATGAGAAAGTTTACTGTTCAAGTACAAATACAATTTAATGCCAAGGAGATTTACATGTTTAAGAAAATTTTTGTAATAAATACTGAACCAAAATGAGAATTTGAAGTTTTTGGTTTAGTATCCCAAAGGAGTTCCAAAAGTATCAGGCAAAGTTACCAAGATCTGCAAGGATTGTGTGGCGTTTTTTGGGGACATTAAGCAGTTGATCCAAGATAATTCAACAATAGTAAGCAATATGTAAAATTAATATTGAATGTATTGTAGATTTTAAAAACCTTCATTGAGTTTCAAAAAACTTCATTCTGTGTTAAAATTAGGTCAAACAGAAATTTTGAATATACATTTGCATATGATTTATATTTAGGATCAAATTAAAGATATGCTGAAGAATGTACTGTGTACACAGCTGCCATCTGAGGAGGGATTGGTAAGATAGAGAGTACCTTGTGTGGTTTATACTGTTATTGGCTGTCCCAAGATATTTTTGCCGCATATTTTCTTAAATTATTTGATATTTATGAATACCTCTTGATTCAGAAGATGTTCATTCAATAGTATGGAAAAATCACAAGATTTCCCTTTTGAAATGCCCCCTCTAGCTTGTTAGGTTTCAATACACGGCTAAAAATAAAAAGTCTATGGGAATTGAGCATTGCATCAGCCATAAATAAGCCAGGATGATAATGTTGAAAAATTGTGCGAGGTAATCCGAGTGACTTCCGAATGGAGAAAAGATGTCAGCATTCCCCATCATAAATCTATGTAGGAAATCTGTTTTCGTTCCTGTGAGTTTTTACGAGGGAAAAATGATAATGTGTGAATAAAATATTTTGGAAATTTTCTTTCACAGGTATGTGTATTATCAAAAAGCATCCAAATGTGCACCATAAATATCTTGAGACAGACTATAAGTACAGCTTTCATATGATGTAGAATTTATAAAGATTTATAAAGAATATATGAAGTAAGATTTATAAAGGGTATGATGTAGGATTTAAACAGCAGAGAAAACAGGTATGTGGTTTTGCTGCATGCAGATACATTTAAATGGCATTGATTATTTACATGTAAAATAAAAGGGAATAGGTACATTTATTTGTTGGGTTGATGCTGATAGTTTAGTCTACATGTAAGCTATATGTATGCACACTCCTTGACTAAAGCATAAATTTATATACAATGTCAGTAGGTCTTGATTTTATGAATGCAGTACTCTGATACATAAACTTTAAAACTTGTAAATGTGTTTGCAGTGTGACTTCATTGTTGATGAACTAGTACCACAACTGCTGCAAACTCTTGGCAGCGAAGTAGTAAGTAATGTATTGGAAAATAAATTCCATGCCTTTCTTAATTTTAAGAGATCAAGTTAAATTTGAAAAAATCACCAACTTGATCACATTATCAAGTGGCAACAAAACTTGATGTTATATTATTCTTTTATTCAGGACCCTCAAGTATTCTGCAACATGATGGGATTCTGTAATGGTACAAACATTAACAAGGCATTGGTCACAAGAATTCAGTACAGGACTGAATTGAAAAAGTTGAATAAGGTACATGTACCAACAACTAGAAGGTAGTCAGTATTGGTACAAAGTACTATATTTGGAAATTTGGAAATCATGTTTCATTTCAAAGTTTCTATTGTAATGTGATTTACAGGTTTATAAGAATGTCAAAGATGAAGAATGTGATATGTGTCATACTGTGATCACTGAAATTCTGAATGTCCTGAAAGATAAGATTAATCAGGTAATTCTGAGAAATTGTTGTGTTCATTTTAGGCTAAAATTGGTGGGGTGGAGGAGTGTGACCTGTGTAAAGAGGTCATGTCAAAGGTCAGGGACATGGACCGTGATCCTACTAACCAGGTACATGAAACAGTTACTGGGTTAAGATGAAGGTTTTGAGATATAAAAACAAATACATACATGAAGCTTCATGTACTATGTTTCAGTCTTCTTTACATTTTACTAAACCTTTTACTTAACATAAGTAATTTCTTCTCTCCAGGAAAAAATCAAGGCCTACATCAAGACAGACTTGTGTGAAAAACTTGGCTCATTAGCAGATCAGGTAGATGTACACATTTTTTCATTTTTTTGAGAAAGCCGAGATCTGCATTATATGAAAATTTGTACTGACTACCATCAAGGAAGAGTCAACTTGTTGTTAATGCACATCTTTATTCAGTCATTGTATAACTATAATGATGATTTAGGACATGATGACGTGACTTGATGTAATGACACGTGATGTGACTAGATGTGATTAACTGGAAAAACAAAGAAAACATACATAACTGTTGATGCTATGAATAAACAAACAAAACACACTCAGCATATGACAAATATCACTCTAGTAAATATATATGCCCCTGTTCTTGTAAACAATACTTTCACTTATATATATATGCTCTAGTAAATTAGCAAATATAACGAAACTCGTACTACTAGCAAATTACACAATTCAAAATGAATATATATGTACGCCTATGGTAGAGTGCACAAAACATCGCATCTAAACAATGAAACCTTAAATTCCGATATATCATACAATAGAAACATGCTACGATGATACTTATAGCTTTAAATTTATATAACATTCTAGATATATCCCTTGTGCCAACATTCTAACATGTTACTAAAAATACATCTTCACAGTTGAAGACTTTTGTTTACACATTTATATCTATCGTTTATACATAACTTTCTGCACAAAACAATACACAAGCAGATTTCATGTTAACTTACCAACTTAGAAGTTTTCTCTCATAGAAACAAACATAGTAAACATGGTAAATGTAAATGGTGTTCAGCACAGGGACTAGGAAAAAATCTAAACTGCTCGTTCCCTGCGAAAAATCCTAATAACAAAACCAAATCCGGAAATCCGGAATATTCTAAAATTCAAACTCAATCCGGAAAAATGTATATAATGTTAAATTGGCTATAACAATCCAGCCCCTTAATTGTGGAACATTATGTGACACAATTATACAAATCATAATACTTGATATATAATCAAATTATACATATTGAAAAAGTACCCGTATCAATAAAATGTCATAGGTTGCCTTAGATAAGCAATAAATATGAAAAAGCACAATGAAAGTTTGATAACACATCACACAGAAGGTTCGTCCATTTCCAAAATAAGACACAGTTTATCTATTGGACGCATCAAAGTGTTCGTTGCTGTCTTTACTTTAACTTGTTGCACCAGTCCAAAACGATCAGGAACAGTCTCTAAAACCACACCCATGGGCCAGGAATTACGAAGAGAGTTTGAATCCACCACTAAAACCACATCACCGATTTTCAGGTTCCTCTTCACTTCGTGCCACTTTTGACGCTCTTGCAGTAATGGTAGGTATTCTTTCACCCATCGGTTCCAGAAGAGGTTGGCCATATATTGAACCTGCCTCCAACGACGTCTGCAGTAGTTGTCGGATTTCGTAAACACACCTGACGGTAAATTTGGCTGTTGTCTCATTAACAAGAGATGATTTGGTGTCCAAGCCTCTAGGTCGTTGTGATGATCGGAATTCTTGGTTATTGGTCTGTCATTGAGAATGGCCTCTATTTCACACATAAGTGTATTGAGTCCTTCATCATCTAGGATCTGTTCTCGAAGAACACTGTTCAGCACTTTTCTTATGGTCCTGATGATTCTCTCCCAGACACCTCCATGATGGGATCCTGCTGGGGGGTTGAAATGCCAATCTATGTTTTTCTGTAGCATTGCTTCATGAATCTGTGACACATTCCAGTCGTTTATCGAGTTTCTAAGTTCACGATTGGCCCCAACAAAGTTTGTCCCATTGTCCGACCGAATTTTCTTCACCTGACCTCTGCGTGCAATGAAACGACGTAAAGCGTTGATGTAGGAATCTGTAGTCAAAGAAGACGCAACTTCTAAATGCACAGCACGACTGGCAAGACAAGTAAAGATAACACCATAACGTTTGACGGGACTTCTCTTCAATTTCACTTCAAAAGGACCAAAATAGTCCACGCCAACTCTAGTGAATGGTGGTTCATCAGGTATTAAACGATCCTCTGGTAATTGAGCCATTTTCTGTTCTCCAACTCTAGCTTTTTGGCGGCGACATACTATACACTTTGAAATCAACTTCCTGATAGAAGAAGGCGCATGTATTAACCAGTATTTTTGTCTTAATATAGAAAGCATATGATTTCTACCACTATGTTTCAGTTCACAATGGATCTGTCTCAATATCAGATTTGACACGTGGTGATCCTTAGGTAAGATGATTGGATGCTTGGTTTCTAACGGCATACTTGCTCTGTGCAATCGACCACCAACACGAATGAGTCCATCATCAAGAATAGGGTCTAATTTTCTGACATTGCTACTAAGTTTCACAGGATGTCCTTTCTTCAGCTCTTCGATTTCTGATGCAAATGATTTTCTTTGAATGAATTTCAAAATAGCAACTTCAGCTTCCTGCAAGTCCTCAGCTGATAAACATGTCTCAGCTGCTTGATTTTCTAGTTGTGTTTTGCGTTGAGTTCTGAGAAACAGTTTTTTCTTTATTTTGAGAATCCATGCCACACTTTTCTTTAACTTGTACCATGAGGAATGATAGTTCAAGAGTCTTTCAACACTATCAACATGATTATCACAGGATTCACGTGTATGAGTAACTGCCCTCACTGTGACCTTTTTGACCTCTGGATCGTCAACAGGTATCTCATCAGAAAGTTCCATTGGTTTTTCAGCCCAACTATCATTTTTTGCTAACAAGACTTCAGGTGCTGTTATCCAATGTTTTCCTTGAAGAATGTCATTAGCGGACATGCCTCTTGATGCAAGATCAGCAGGGTTTTGTTTGGTATTGATGTATCGCCATTCATCAGGTAAGGAGCCTTCGTGAATCACTGCAAGTCTATTTGCGACGAAAGTGTGAAATCTAGATGAGGTATTTCTTATATACCGAATAACTGCCATGCTGTCTGTCCAAAACACAGTTTCATCTATAGGTACATCTAACTCGGACTTCAACATCTTATCTGTGCGAACTGCTACTGTAGCCGCTGTCAATTCTAGTCGAGGAATTGTCGTCTGTTTTAATGGAGCGACACGTGACTTGCCTATAACGAATGAGCAATGAACTGCACCATCAAAGTTCTCCTGTCTTAAATAGGATACAGTTCCATATCCACGTTCACTGGCATCTGCGAAGTGATGTAGCTGTACGGACTTTATTTCTCCGAATCCAACAGGTTTATAACATCTTGACACTTTAAAGTCAGAAAGTCTCTCTAGATCTTGTAGCCATTCATTCCACTGTTGTGCGAGATGTCCTGGTATCTTCTCATCCCATCCTAGCTGAAGTTTACAAAGTTCTTGTAGTAAACACTTTGCTTTTAGAGTTAACGGGGCCAAAAATCCCAGTGGGTCAAACACACTGCTCACCATGGATAAGATACCTCTTCTCGTTAAGGGTTGATCTTTAATGTCCATCTTGAAACAAAAAACATCATTTTCAACACACCCAGGGCTCTATCGATGGGAAGGGTATCATTTTCCAAATCCAAATCTTTGACTTCCTTTGCTCTCCTTGAGACTGGAATATAGGTCATAACTTCTCGGCTATTACTAATCCATTTAGTAATATGAAATCCTCCTCTCATAAGAAGATCTTGCAAATCACACAACAGAGAAGATGCTTCAGTTACGGTTTTCACTGATTTCAAACAGTCATCCACATAAAAGTTTTTAAGGACAGTGTTGATGACTTCAGTGTTGTAAAGTCCTTTGTAATCTTGCGCTGTTTTCCTCAAAGCATAATTTGCACAACTTGGCGATGATGTCGCACCAAATAAATGTACTACCATTTGGTACTCAATTATGCGTTTTCTAGGATTTCCATCCTCCCACCATAGGAATCTAAGGAAACTTGCATCCTCCTGTGGTACTTTCACTTGATAAAACATGCTATCGATGTCTCCCATGATCACTATCTCATCTTGTCTGAATCTTAAGAGTGTACCAATCAGAGTATTTGTGAGATTCGGTCCTTGTAACAGTTGTTCGTTCAATGAAGTTCCCTGATATCGAGCTGCACAATCGAACACAACTCTCAACTTCCTTTTCTTAGGATGGTATACTCCATGATGAGGTAGGTACCACACTTGTCCGTCATCTTGAATAACTTTCTCATCTGGAACTTTGACAGCATATCCTTCTTCAAGAATCTTGTTCATGAATACACAGTATTCTTTGTGGAAGTTTTCATCACGACTGAATCGTTTCTGAAGTGAAGACAGTCTTTGTTCAACTTGTTTCCTGTTGTTAGGTAAACACACGTTTTCTGACTTAAACGGAAGGATTATAACGTAATGTCCGTCTTCAAAATGAATAGAATTTGACACACATTCTAGGAATCTTCTGTCTTCCTTTGAGGGTTCACACTTGTCATCAGAAATCACATCTGTCCTCGATGCAGGTAAAGTAGGTTGTGTGTAGACCGGAGGAAGTTCCAACACATTCACACCATTGATGTCGGATATTTCTAACCCGGAAATCACATGAGAAGTCTGAGTATGCTGTTGGCCCATTGTCGTAAGGTTGAGGTTCATCTTCCTTCCCTCCAGTTTTAACAATCTTGCAATGTCCTCCAAACAGAATGTTGCATTGCTTCCTGAGTCAAGGAAAGCATATGTTTCCAGGTATTTGTCACTGAACTTTGACTTGACTCTGACCGGCACAATAGGTAGCGCTTGTTTTCCAGCCCCCATATGAACTGTAGATGACATAGCGAACAAAGGGTTCTCACTGTCAGTATGTTCTCTTGAAGTTGAAGCTCCATTTGTTCCTTCATTCTGTGGAGGATCAACGTGAAGAATGGATGGATGATACTTCTTACAATGAGCACATGTCATTCTTTGTCGACAATTAGTTTTCACATGTCCATATCTCAAGCATGCAAAACACAGTCCATTCGTTTTCAAGAATGCATATCTGTCTTTAAGAGGTAGAATAGTAATGCTCAAACACATGTCCAATGAATGGGCTCCATTACAGAATGTACAATGTTTGAAAACTGGTTTCATCTGTGTAGCACTGTTATCATAGAAAGATCTTGTGTTGGTTTTCACAGCAAAGTTTTTATGTGCTTCTGATTTCTTCTGGTCTTGAAAATGTTTGTTGGCTGAACTGCTCATAATTTCTCTTCCGTATATAGGATCTGTTGCTTTTTTGGCTTCTTTGCGAACAAAGTCAGCAAGATGGTGAAACTTCACAGCTTGTTTCTTCTCTTTCAGTTCATATACACAGCTTCGCCATTTGTCGTGAAGGTAAAATGGTAATTTCTTCACTAACAGTTTCAAATTTTCTGAATATTCCAGTACACGACCAGTATCAATGTTTTCAACAGCATATTGACATTCACGCAAAAATATAGCAAACTGATCTAAAGTTTTTGCATTGTCCGGTTTTACTGGAGGCCAATCGAGAGGTTTCTTTACATAAGCTTGCGCTATAATGTCAGGGTCTCCATAACGATCCTTCAACTCTTCCAGTGCTGCTTTGTAGCCACGTTCAGCATCCAGATATGAATAACCAGAAACGATTTTTTGTGCTTCACCAACAGTAAACTGTAATAGATAGTTCAACCGTTCTTCGTATGATTCCGTATTAGAACAAATTCTGGCATTGAATTGTCTGAGAAATCTTGTGTAATTCATAGGGTTTCCATCAAACTTCTGTAGATCAGCTTTTGGTTTGTTCAATTCACGAGCGACAGTCTGTATTTCACTGCTTGGTTCATATATGAGTGTTGACAATTCTGGTCTAACTAAACGTTGCACAGATCGATGAGGAATGCGCGGAGTAGAATTGTCACATGTGAACTCATTCTCACGATCAAGATCAAAAGTTACAATTCTGTCTATATTTTCATTGATGAGGGAGTTTTCTAGTTCTTGGTCACGGAGTTCACTTTTCTCTAATTCTTCCAATAATTTGGATCGTGCATCACTTATCTGAAGTTCAGTTTTAATCTTCAATTCTTCTTCTTTCATTTTCAGCTCCAGTTTAGCCGCTTCTAATTTTCGTTGTTCATCTAAAGCTGATACTTTGGCCAACAGTTCTGCTTTTCGTTGACTTTCTTTAATTTCTCGAGTGAAATTTGACTTGAAGTTCTCGATGCACTTGACAGTCTCGATTTCACATCAGATGGTATTTTCTTTGGAGTAGGTTGCACTGAATGTTTCCCGAACCACTGTTCTACAGAATCTTTCACTTTATGAAATCGGGAATTCCTGTCCTGAAATTCTTTGTCATCACTTTCTCCACTTCCGGTCGAAAGTTTCAATAAGCCCTGAAGACTTTCATGTGTAAATAAAAGTTCATCGTAAACTTTTAGCCATTTCTTGTACAGTTCTTTGACTTCATTCACATCTGTTGATGTTGTCAATAATTCTTCGATATCCTCACTCAAAGACACCAGTTTATTTTCACATCCCAGACGATACTTAGACTTACGATCGAGATGATATTCTAAACCTTTCTCGGTATGAGTTCTAGGTCTTGTCTCTCCCATAGCACCATCCGCCATGACGAAGTACAGCTTCTTTAGGGACAAGATCTTCTAAGTTGTTAATGTTGTACTGACTACCATCAAGGAAGAGTCAACTTGTTGTTAATGCACATCTTTATTCAGTCATTGTATAACTATAATGATGATTTAGGACATGATGACGTGACTTGATGTAATGACACGTGATGTGACTAGATGTGATTAACTGGAAAAACAAAGAAAACATACATAACTGTTGATGCTATGAATAAACAAACAAAACACACTCAGCATATGACAAATATCACTCTAGTAAATATATATGCCCCTGTTCTTGTAAACAATACTTTCACTTATATATATATGCTCTAGTAAATTAGCAAATATAACGAAACTCGTACTACTAGCAAATTACACAATTCAAAATGAATATATATGTACGCCTATGGTAGAGTGCACAAAACATCGCATCTAAACAATGAACCCTTAAATTCCGATATATCATACAATAGAAACATGCTACGATGATACTTATAGCTTTAAATTTATATAACATTCTAGATATATCCCTTGTGCCAACATTCTAACATGTTACTAAAAATACATCTTCACAGTTGAAGACTTTTGTTTACACATTTATATCTATCGTTTATACATAACTTTCTGCACAAAACAATACACAAGCAGATTTCATGTTAACTTACCAACTTAGAAGTTTTCTCTCGTAGAAACAAACATAGTAAACATGGTAAATGTAAATGGTGTTCAGCACAGGGACTAGGAAAAAATCTAAACTGCTCGTTCCCCGCGAAAAATCCTAATAACAAAACCAAATCCGGAAATCCGGAATATTCTAAAATTCAAACTCAATCCGGAAAAATGTATATAATGTTAAATTGGCTATAACAAAATTGTTAACAGTACTTGATGAAAACTGTTCCTCTACTATGTTCCTGTGTTATTTATTTCAGTGTAAAACAGCAGTTGATGAATATGCAGATATACTCTTTGAACTGATCGCCAATGAACTGGTAATTTATCAATCTGTTTTACAAAATATTG
The DNA here is from genome assembly GCF_025612915.1 of Magallana angulata. Classification (NCBI taxonomy): domain Eukaryota; kingdom Metazoa; phylum Mollusca; class Bivalvia; order Ostreida; family Ostreidae; genus Magallana; species Magallana angulata. The sequence continues at coordinate 11,691,588 of NC_069120.1, read as the reverse complement.
GAACATACAAAAATTACGTGTACTATATGAGACTTGAACTCGGTTATTGCTGAAAAGAAATTGCATATCTAACACGTATATGTTATATCTCTCTTGTTGTAGTAGACATATTATGTTCCCAGTATTTACATGCGTTGTAAACCAAAAATATTGAATACTTTTCTTAGGATCCCACTACAGTGTGTACAATGCTTGGATTCTGTAAAACAACTTATTATGTTGCTGCTATGCCCATCCTCCCAGGAATACAGCTGAAACCAAAAGTAAATGTACAGGAAAAACCAAAAGCTGGAGAACTCTGTGATTTGTGTCAGATGGTCATCAATGAGTTGGACTCCATGATTCTAAAGAACTCAACTACTGTAGGTTACTTTTGTAGAAGAAAATACATTATTTTACATATGAATATAATTCATATTTGTTTCATTTACATATATTGACATATAATATAGCTGTATGCTTCCTGTTTTCTTGTTACCACAGCAAGAGGTGGAGAAGGCGTTGAACTCTGTTTGCAAGCGGTTGCCTGCCAAGTACTCAGATGACTGCAGCGACTTTGTAAAACAATACGCACCAGCTATTTTGGATCTCATTGGACAGGAGTTAGATCCCCTGACAGTCTGCACAGTCTTAAAGCTGTGCACCTCTGAATCCAAGAAATTAGGTACAATTCATGTAATATTCAACAACAACAAATAGAATTTCACCTGTGTTATTTTCATATTGAAATAATTGGCAAAAGAAGTACATGCACACATATATACATGTAAATGTATGTTGTCATATGATTAAAAGGTCAGTTACATGTACATTAAATATATGGATATCAATGAATGGCTTGCAGTTATACAGAAACCAGTGGAATCTACAACAGAATGTGTCCTGTGTGAAATGATCATGAAGGAAGTAGACACCATCCTCCAAGGAAGCAAAGTAAAGGAGGAGATCGAGAGCGCCCTGAAGTCTGTGTGTGATCGCCTGTCCACTGGTGACCTCGCCAAAGAGTGCTCCAACTTTGTCATGCAGTACACAGAGATCTTGATTGATCTTCTGAAGAGCATGCCGCCCAAGGAAGTGTGCTCCAAACTTGGTCTGTGTACTGCTGACAAAGCACCTGCTAAGCAGCAGCTGCATCATGTCAAGCTGGTCTCTGACAAACACAATAGTATGAATTTGGCTTACCTTATAACAAAAACCTTAACATTTTTGATAATGTGTATCATTTTATGTTATTTTTGTTTATGTATTTTGATATCTGTTTTAACAATCAAATGTTAGATACATGAACAATTTTTAAAACTGAAGTATTTGTTTTTTCCTGCAATCAATCTCTTGTTCATATTATTTAAGGTGTCTCCCACTTGCGTAGTGTAGATGCCTCAGTTGAATGTGTTGTGTGCGAATACATCATGTCTGAAGTGGACAACATTCTGAAAGAGAACCGCAGCAGAGAAGCCATTGAGAATGCCCTAAAAATGGTCTGCTCCAAGCTTCCCTCTACCATCAGCCAGGAATGCACTGACTTTGTGAACCAGTATGCAGACCTTGTGATTAACCTGTTGATTCAGGAGGGGGATCCAAAGACTGTGTGTAAAGCCCTTAACCTGTGCCAAGCTAGTGCCAAAGGTAACCTGGTGTAGAATCTGTTTTTTTTTTATACGTCTGTTCATATTTATTGATCATTATACTGATGTGGATATTCCATCTCTCTGTTAGCACTTCCTGATTCTGATTATATTGTGTATATTGTGAGGCTTACGATCAACAGACTCTTAAGATGATGCATCTTAAGAGAAAGATACATGTCCTTGTATGACTATCTTATGCCCCAAGGTATTAACATTCCATTGCAACGATACTTTAAAACTTTTAATGAATGCACCTACAAAATTTTTAGGCTTATCAATGCATGGCAAGGGGATGCAACATATATTTTCATTTAATACACAATTTAATTCTTAAATGCTATTTGAAACAGATACAGTATTTCCTACATTTAGCTATATTTAACCCTTTCATAAAATATATTACCTATACAGTAAAACACAGTTATAGCAAACATGCTTATAATGAAATGACACTTACAGAAAAGTAATGTTCATTCCCCATGATTTTATTACATGTTGTATACTGATGGATACGAAGAAATACCCTAATAAAGAAGTAAATATGCCCGTCCCTGGGACTTTGTTATTATAATGTTTTACTGTATTTCAACAATGAACTACAGGGTGTCTGCTAAAAATCTTGGAAGATTACTTAATGTAACTCTCTGTTTTGTTAATTGTATATTTTTTAAAATTAAATTCTACATGAATAAATTTAATGTATGATTTTTGCATTTTTTTTTTAGCAAAAAGTGTAGATGCCTCGGTTGAATGTGTTTTGTGCGAGTACATCATGTCTGAAGTGGACAACATTCTGAAAGAGAACCGCAGCAGAGAAGCCATTGAGAATGCCCTAAAAATGGTCTGCTCCAAGCTTCCCGCTACCATCAGCCAGGAATGCACTGACTTTGTGAACCAATACGCAGACCTTGTGATCAACCTGTTGATTCAGGAGGGAGATCCAAAGACTGTGTGTAAAGCCCTAAACCTGTGCCAAGCCAGTGCCAAAGGTAAATTAGTGTGGAAGAACTAAGTTAACTGGAATCTTATTTTACTACAATTCAGACTATAGTCTAGAACTACAAATATACATGTAAATACCAAACACTATTTTGTAAAAAAAAAATTATTAAATTTGAAAGTTGTGCAAAATGAAATTTTTGACATAAAACACCTCATTTTGGTTTGATTTATTGCATTTCCTGTGTTGTTCAATCTGATGGGCCAAGTTTACCATTTCCTCCTTTACAGCTTTCAAAGAATGGACCAAATATTTCAATCTATATAAAGTACTACTGTAGAAGCAGAAATATTCTTTGATTTAATTTTGTTATTTTTGTAAAATTAAATCTATAGTGAATTTTTAACTCAAGTATTCATAAATACAGAGTTGATACGTAATACATTTTAAAGATACGATATGACGAAATTAAATCCCGATGAAATTGTATTTGGTTTAAAAACAATGAAATTTTTAACTTAATGAATAAACATGTACTTGATTCTACAGTATACTGCTATATTGGCATGTCAAAAATTTAAAACTCATTGTGTTTGAGGCATGTGGCTTTACGTTTCCATACAGAAAACTGCTTTTTAAAGTGTTTGATGTTCTTTATCATAACAAGGCCTTTGGGCCTCTTGTTTTGCTTTTGACTAAATGGTCAGGGTTTTTTTCCAATAAAATTACGATCCAGGTACACATTTACATGTAAGTTTGTGTAAGCAATGTTATTTTGTTTACTGGTAAATATATATTTCATTTTATTTATTTTAGCTAAGAGTGTAGATGCCTCGGTTGAATGTGTTTTGTGCGAGTACATCATGTCTGAAGTGGACAACATTCTGAAAGAGAACCGCAGCAGAGAAGCCATTGAGAATGCCCTGAAAATGGTCTGCTCCAAGCTTCCCGCTACCATCAGCCAGGAATGCACTGACTTTGTGAACCAGTATGCAGACCTTGTGATTAACCTGTTGATTCAGGAGGGAGATCCAAAGACTGTGTGTAAAGCCCTAAACCTGTGCTCAAGCAAACAAAAGAAAACTAATATAAACTCCATCAGGTTTCTTCCCATCCCGGGTCAAGGTAGGTGGAATTTTTTTTCTCCAACAAATAACTGTCTTGGTAGTTACTCAGGATTTGCTTTGTTAGTATAGAATTCCAAAGTATTTGTTCATCCACTTTGAAAATCACTTGGGGGCAGTTTTTACTGATAAAGAATCTTCTTGACTTCAGTGGCTAGTTTGCGGTTGGGGGATGAGAAGTGTGAGGTGTGCGAGGTGATCCTGAATTACCTGGACGAGGCACTGAAGGAGAACAAGACTGTCCAGGCAGTAGAGGCACTCCTGGACCAAGTCTGTAACTTCCTCCCCACAACATTCAAGGAAGAGGTAAGAAACTCACACATTCATTGGATTCCCCATTCTTACAATATTCCATACATTGGTTTACTTTTACATTAGGACTGGTTACTCAGCTTTAAAAGAAATTAGTTCCTTTTTGTCCTGCTTGTTTTGCAATTTTTATTTGAAATGTATATTTAAAAATTTCACATGAAATCTTGGCTCTTTAACTTTTCTCCCAAATTCAAAACAAAATTATATGATTACCTTCATCTGACTACTGGTAAATGCTTTTGGATCATACATGTATGTAAATGTATATCTATTCAATATTTGATTCCAGTGTGACACTATTGTGGCCCAGTATGGTCCTGTGATTGCCCAATTGTTCTCACAACTCTTGGATCCAAAGAAGATTTGCCAGGTATTTCTGCATTGTCTATTCCAATGTTCAGTTTTACATGGATTGATATTTATTCACTAAAGAACTGTTACTGTAGTATCAAGTTTTATAAATAATGCTTCTTATTTTCTGTACAGGAAATTAAACTTTGTCCTTCAAAATATGGTGTGAAACAGTCCCTTATCAATCATCTGATGAAGAAAACCAAACCAGCTCCCAAAGATACCAGACTGTACTTTAAAAGTAAACAGCAAAAGCTGGGAAAGAAGGAGTGTACCTATGGACCATCTTATTGGTGCGCCAGTCTGAAAAACGCCCAGAAGTGTCAGGTAAACAGATCAAGTCATTGCAAGATTGACTGAAAATTTGATGCTGATGATATTCAAGTTTTAAAATTTTTTTTTAAATGAGTGTGTTCTTGGCTTTTTTCAGGCAGAGGAACACTGCAGAACAAAGGTGTGGAATCGCAACTAATACAACAGTGAGCCCCCGTAACACCTTACAGGAAGAGATTATTGTTTAATAAAACCGTTTTCTGTAAATGCTACTTCTTTAAGAATGATGTGATATATTTGTGATTACTCTTTTGTTTATTTTTCATTTTAATTTCTCGATCATGTGAAAATATGTTGTATGATATTGTATGTCTCTTTTATTTTAGGAATCATAATTTCACTTTAAATGTATTTTGTCGAATACTGGTAGATTTTTTTGTTATTCTTTAAGGAAAAGGGAGGGGGAGGTAAGAAATGGATAGAAATTGCAGATGAAAAAAAAGTCACCATTTCTTATCTTATACATGTATATTTAAATAATGTTCTCAAAAACTTCTACTTATTTGTAAATAAATTCTCTGTTTCTTTACATGTACATACTTGAAAATATTCTTTACATGTACATACATGCAGATATTCATGTTAAGCTTTGAATTTCAAAAACTAATTTTGTTGTTGTTGATTCATTTCAGTAGTTACATTATGTGAATGACTGCATCATTTTGACTTGAAACATTGTGGAATGTTCATATCAATCTTTCATTCCTTTTGATATCCTTGATAACCCCTTCATTGTAGTGGAACAGAGTAATTACTTGTTTGAAAGCAAAATGGGACAGGTGCCCTTCAAGGCTTCTACAGAATTGCTGTACAAATCATTAATATACCTGGTGTATGATTATATCAAGAGTAATGAAGATGGACACTATATTCTTCGTTTTCATTCCTGATGTTGATGTGCATTGCATGTAATTGCTTAGAATTTTTTAACTTTCAGTAGCAATGATCTGTCGTACATTCCACTGTGATATTGACAAGATAATGATCTGAACCATCTTTGATTACCAAGGGAGATGATCTGCTCAGAGGGGCAAATTGTGTCCCTTGGCTACCACAGATGGATCTGCACATTCAGAACAGAATTTTTGTTTAACAACTATAGAATGTTTCTTCATACAGGTTGAAATATTTATTACCATAATTTCTTCAAGTGTTTTGGTTTTAACTGAGTAGAAATAATAAAACAAAATATTCTTCTGTTTTTTAAGTTGTTTTTTGCTCACCTGAACTGAAGGAAAAGAAAATTTGGCCTTAAGAGGAACAACAATGCTACTCTTTTTGAGATTACTAGCAAGCATCCTCAGTGTTGATTCTAAAATATTAAAACCATGACCCCGAGACCAATATAACATAGAGAAAATGTTAAGAATTCAATGCTACAGTTTCTTAATTAACAATAAAAGCATCCTTAGTGTTGATTCTAAATTGTTCAAACTGTGACCCCTAAGCCAATACTGGGGCTCCAAGAAAGTAAACAAAATATGTAGAGATATAAATGATTTTAAAACATTTTTCTTAGAAACTACAATGATGCAATTTGAGAGGTTACTATGCAAGCATCCTCAGATAATGTATACCCCAGGTATTGTAAATAGTACAAATGTTGGCAACCCCCCCCCATCCACCCACTGAACTAATACTGGGGACCCTAGAAGGGTACAAAGTTCAACATAGAAATTATAGGGGAAATGCCTAAATATCTTTTACTCTAGAAATACAATGCTAAATTTAGTAATATTACTATGTAAACACCTTCATGTCTTAATATCTTGTATCAAGTGATTTAACTTTTTAGATCACCTAAGTAAACTAATGTGACCTATTGCTGTCTGTTTTTGTCCATCGTCATGTGTTAACAATTTTACATTTTTAGCTCATCTGAGCTGAAAGCTCAAGTGAGCTTTTCTGATCACATTTTGTCTGTCATCTGTATGTCCATCCGTCTGTAAACTTTTCACATTTTCAACATCTTCTCAAGAACTACTGGGCCAATTTTAACAAAACTTGGCACAAATCATCCTTAGGCAAAGGGGATTCAAAGTTGTGAAAATTAAGGGTCATGCCCTTTTTCCAGGGGAGATAATTGGAAATTAATGAAAAATTTTGATAAATTTTAAAAAATCTTCTCAAGAACCATTAGGCCAGGAAAGCTGAAACTTGTGTGGAAGCATCCTCAGGTAGTGAAGATTCTAAGTTGTGAAAATCATGACCCCCAGGGGTAGGGTGAGGCCACAATGGGGGATCGACGTTTTACATAGGAATATTTACAGTAATTCTTTAAAAATCTTCTTCTCAAAAACTGATCAGCCAGGAAAGCTGAATCTTGTGTGGAAGCATCATCAGGTAGTGTTGATTCAAAGTTGTGTAAATCATGATCCCCGGGGTTAGGGTGGGGCCACAATAGGGAATCAAAGTTTTACATAGGACTATACAGAGTAAATCTTTAAAAATCTTCTTCTCAAACATTTATCAGCCATGAAAGCTGAAACTTGTGTGGAAGCATCCTCAGGTAGTGTAGATTCAAAGTTGTGAGAATCATGACCTCCGGGGGTAGAGTGGGGCCACAATTGGGCAGGGGGGTCGAAGTTTTACATAGGACTATATTGAGTAAATCTTAAAAAATCTTCTCCTCAGAAACTAATCAGCCACGAAAGCTGAAATTTGTGTGGAAGCATCCTCAGGTAGTGTAGATTCAAAGTTGTGAAAATAATGACACCCCCGAGAGAAGGGTAGGCCACAATGGTGTGTATGTGGGGGGGGGGGGGGGGGGGGGTGTCAAAGTTTTACATAGGAATATGTAGAGTAAATCTTAAAAATCTTCTCAGGAACTGATCAGCCAAATGATTCTTTATAATTGTTCAGACTTTGGCCCCAGGACAATTCTTCTGCCTCACAAGAAAGTTCAGAGTTTGATGTAGGTTTATATTCCATATATAAACAATTGTTAAGGATCTTTTTGAGAACTGCAATACTCAATGTGATACGACTATAAAATCATCCTGTAAGAAAAGGGACTAATGATTATAAACATAAGAATATCCCGGGGGAAAAATGGACTTTATTTATACAGGATCGACATGTATCATTGTACATTGTCCAGATAGTTTGTATTATGACTCCATTTAGCTGATTTTATCATACCTATTGTTCCTCAGGTGAGCGATGTGGCCCATGGGCCTCTTGTTTAACTTCTTAAAAACTGCAAAGCTAATTGTTACCATTTTTGTTGTGAGGCATCTCTATTGTAAGAGGAATCTAAATTGTGAAATTAATGGCTTTACCACCATGGGGGCACCACATGTGGGGGCCAAATATGCAAAAAAAAAAAAGGCAAAATTTTCAAAAATCTTCTTTACCCCAACACATGTGAGGAAAAAACTGGTTGCATGGTTATTATGTCCATGAGGCCCTCTGCCAAAATTGTGAAATTCATGACCTCTGTGTCAGGGATTCAGGCTCTAGGGTGGGGCCAATATGGCCATATAGTTAAAATGTATTAAATCTTAGAAATCTTCTCTACTCCCATGTATATTTGTTAAAATCTAAATGCATGATTATGATTTCCATGAAGCCCTCTACCAAAATTGTGAAATTCATGGCCCTTGAGTCAGGGGTTCAGGCTTTAGGGTGGGGCCAGTATAGCCATATAGTAAAAATGTATTAAATCTTAGAAAATCTTCTCTTCTCTCATATATATTTGTTAAAAACTACATGCCTGGTTATAATGTCCATGAAGCCCTCTCCCAAAAAATTGTGAAATTCATTACCCCTGTGTCAGGGGTTCAGGCTCTAGGGTGGGGCCATATGGGAAAAAATTTATCAAATCTAAAAAAAAAATCTTCTTCTTTATTCCCACACATGTGGGCAAAAAACTGAATACATGGTTATGATGTCCACTAACTCCTCTACCTAAATTGTGAAATTCATGGTCCCTGGATCAGGGGTTCAGGACATTTGGGGGGGGGGGGAATCTAGCAATATAGTGTTAATGCACATAATGTTTAAAAATTTTCTTCTCTATTCTCACACATCTGTATGAAAAAATGACTTCATAATAATGTTCTACTAAAATTTTAAATTTCATGTCCCCTGGAGTATGGGTTTTGACTCTAGGGCAGGGCCAAAATGGATGTATAGGTGTTAATGCATAGAATGTCTTTACTCCCACACACCTGAAAGGAAAACTGAATTCATGATTTTGCAGACCAGATCTTTAAGTTTTTCACCAGAATTATAGGCGTCAGTTCTTTTTGAAAGATTTCAGGCAGGGAGGTGGTCGTTTTCACAAATTTATAATTTTTCTACTCCAGAATGAAACCTAATTAAATGCATATATGAGACTCCTCGACAAGTTTGTGTATGGGTTATATGCTACTCAGGTAACCATTAAGGCCTATTGTTATAATTATTTGTACTAGTCATATCCCAATTCTGTTACCTTTAATGGATAATTAGATTGTTCAGTTGATGCCTCAAAGATCTTTTGATTGTATGTCCAAAGAAGCAGGATTTTTTTAAAATTGTTTTTTTTTTCTTTTGTATTGTCAAAATCTTAAAATACATGAAAAGTTTTGTGGTTTTTACAATATTTTAGAAGACTTTAATTTATACATGTATTAAAAACTGTTGTTCAGATGAGTGATGTGGCCCATGGGCCTCATTAAAAAAGGGTGATGAATCATCCATCTTTGTAGTCAAAGATTTGACAAGCACACTGGTGATAGACACTTTTCAAAATGTACAAATAGTTTGTATCTAATGGTTTTGTTTCTTGTTTGATAAATAATTAGCAGTACATAAATTTTCATCACTTTTGTGATGCTTTGTTTCATCTGAACTTAGCATCTAACCATATTTGTCCTCTGGCAAGTATTCCCAATTCAGTTGGGGCCATTTAATAACTGTAATGTTTTAATGAAATAAATAAGTTAAAGAATGAGTTGAAAATGAAAGAGAAATGACATCTAAATAAACAATGCTCGACAACATTAAATGCTTTATTTCAATCTGTAACTAATTAGAAAACCAATATGAATAAAAAAGAAAATAATGATAATTCTTTGTAACAAAGTATAAACAAACCAACACCAGAAAATGAATGCATGAAGAGATCGTTAACAAGAGGAATGGTCCATCTGTATAATTATAAACAAAAAAGATTTTACACATAATACCCCAATATACACAACCAAATTACTTGGAACCAAAATAAAACAAAAGTAATAGTGGAATGTATACATGTATATACTGAGATTTTTAACCAATATTAATTGTAAATTTTTACAATGTATGTACACCATAAAACATAATTGCACATTGAAGAGATGAGCATTAGAGGAAGGAAGCATCAGTACAAACAAGTTCACAATTGGAAGCTCTGAGCATGTACAGATATAATGCTGGGAAATGCTGATGTTCAAGACATAAACACTTTATATCAATAAAATAATAATTGTACAATCATAAATTATTGGATATAATGGATTTCACAAAATGTGTAAAGAGAAAATCTCGATTTGTTTGGATCAAAAATGTACCCATAACAACGAAAAACCTTTGGAAGCTAGATTTGTAATATTATGGCATAATGGATTTCAATATGTGTATAAAACAAACTGCAGAATAAAGCTGATATCAGTAAAGTTTCAATGATCAGAAACAAGCAAATAAATCTGGTAACTTAACCTACACTAAATTCAATGTTTCAACAGATAAATAGTATTAGAAATTGCATGGTTTCACCAAAGATTAAGTGATGGAATGTCTACAACTAAAAATAAATGAAGGAAATTTTTAAAGTGAATGAGTTTTCTTTTTCCATCATTTTTAGGGTTAACTTTGATGACAAACATAAGTAAGATACAAAAGATATATTAATAGATACTTCAGTATACACCTATACATACATCATGAATCATAAACATTGTAATACAAAATTGTTACCAATTCATGGAGCACCAAATTACATGTATATGTGAAGGAAGACACTTGCTATTTTAAGGCACAATCAAAATAATAACAAGTGTGCTAATCAAAGGAAATGAATTTTGGCAAACCAAAAAATTTATCAGAAATGGATTTCATTGATCTTGATGATAATTGAGCTTTGGGAAAAAAGGATTTCTCTTTTAGAATCAATGGCTATTCAAATCATATGCATGTTTCAGTACCAGATAAAGAAAGATTTTTTGACTGTCCATTACTTTTAAAATCTGTACCTTGGTTTCACGAATATTTAAAATTTCGAACATTCCAGCTGAAACAAAGTTCTTCTTGAACAAACAAAACTGATAATGAAAAACAATACTGTATACAGGGTTATTTTTGCCCCGCGTAATTTTTGCCCTTTTACGCTTGCAAAAAGTTTTGCCCCATCTTGAATTTACTCAGACACAGTTGTGTAAAAAAATAATTGAAGTGAAGGAATTTCAGACATTGGAATTTGTCCAGTCTTTAATTTGCACGCTGAAAATGAGGGCGAAAGGGGCGATAATAAAATGGGGGCAAATATTTACCTGTACACAGTAAATGACAGAAAACCAAAATACTTTTTACAAAGTCACATCCCCAAATAAACAAAAATCAAGGAATATCAATTGAAGCAGAGTAATCCCCCTTAAATCAACAAATCTTTGGTTACAAGTAAAGTCATTTTACTGGTAAATCCTAATTATAAATATCATATAAATCTAATGAATGATTAAAGCATGAAATAGGTGTGGAAGCATAATCAATCTACATTAGTTGTAACAACACACAAATATTTTGTTGTAAGTGTGCTATAACAGCAAAATCAACACTTAATATAAATAACTCATCATTAACATTCTCATCAAAAAATATTTCAGATTTAGAACAATAAACTATGAAGTTGGCTATAACAATCCTCTTAAAAAACACAAGATTTTATTTGTCTTCTTGAACATGAGATTCTTCTTTATATTGAGGGCACGTGATTTTACTTGTCCTTGAGGGCATGCTCCAGCCAATCATCTTCCATATCATCATCTGAGTGATCATCAGACTGAAGCAGACGGCTGTATTTAATCTCATTGTCTTCTCTTGGCTGACAGCATCTCTGCAGTAGAAAGAAGACGGGACACCAACCAATAGACAGAATTGAGAGTCCTCTGAATAGTATACTAAGGCCATACTGGTCATACATAATTCCGGATATTATGCTGCCAACTCCGAATCCCACACCAAAATAAGCGGAAGACAGAAGGGACCTAATAGCCCTGTCAATGGTTGGACTAACTCTGAATGCTTTGTTACTCAACACAACAAACCACATCATGGTGTGGGTTACGGCATGGAGGACTTCGGCAGGAAGCACAGTCCATGGCGTCCAAAGGTAGGAATAATACAGCAGACGACCAGCCAGGCAGAGCAAAGAGACACTGATCATCCCACCATTTCCAAATACATTGACCAAACGGGAACTGAAAACGAGAACCACCAGCTCAGAAAGACTTGCCACAAGAATGCACACTCCCATGGTGATTTCTTTACCATTTAAATCCTGAATCAACCAAAACAAAAAGTTGCTGTAGGAGGAGAAAATGAAGCCCATTATGACTAAAGTTAACACGTACAGCAAGCCACCACAAGTACAGCAGACCCTCACTGTGGCAGCCCCTAACTTACTCTTGTATTTAGACTTGGGGGCACTGGGAACAGGATAAAAGAAACCAATCAGAAATGTAATTCCAAGAAGAAATCCAAATGCATAAAAATGAAACATAAATGGGTAGACTTTTAGATCAAACAAACAAGTGGTGTTATCAACAACCAGCGTCACTATCACAGGGAAGACAATGTATGCCAGAGAGCTCCATATTCTGTGTTTTCCATACTTTTCCATGTCATCAATTTGTTCCAAAAATTCAAACCATGAATCATCTGCAATTTTTTCAACAGGAGAACACAAGGCCTCTCCCACAATCAGTATTACAAGCACAACAGTGAAGAGATTCTGTTTAGCTTGTTCCACTTTTTCATGTAGTTTTAGTAAAAATGTCTCTTTCATATCCTTCAGTGATAAATCTCTTTTTCTTCTAACCGAAACTCCATTTCTACTCAAGAAATCCTTCAAAATAATTTTGTCAGTCTTAGTGAGCATAGAATTTAATGTCGACATAAGGCTTTCGTCCTCAGATATTAATTTATACTTTTGAACGATGTCTTCAACTGATAGAGGTTGTACTTTTTCTTTAGGCAATCCAACTTTCATAAAAATTTCCTTCACAGCTTTAAGTAAATCATCATCATCATTCTTAATTTCTTTTGTTCGAACCGTACTTGATTGAGAGCCACCGTGGCTAAGAGATGCTAGAGTTGTAGTGGGGAATGCTGACACATTAAGTTTGGGTAGCTGTGAGGTGGGGCTGAAATCTGGCAAGTGATGCATTCTGTTCACAGAGACAGGTGCTTGTGTGGTCAGCAAGGGAGGGGAGTTCTGCTGTGTAACATGGGAATCACAGCTTTCCATTGATGGACTTAGACCAGTCAGTAGTGTCAGTGGCAAATATGTGACAGCCATCATGAACAAGGCTATCATTAAAACAAGTTTTCTTTTCCGACACTGAATTGCACACTTGGACCATAATGGAGCAAAAATGAAAGTAGAAAATGTTTTTGCACCAATTATAATGCCAGTCTGTGTTGCTGTTAATCCCAGAAATCGCAAGTAAATTGTCAGGAATGGTAGTAAACATGACTTGCTGGCTGCGAAAAAGAAACTGAAAAGGTTGCAGATGAAGATGGATCGTGTGAGATTTACGGGTTCCGTTATTTCGACTGGCATGATTGTTCTTCTTATTCAACAGAATTCCTCCTCAGTTCTGTAAAATAAGAGTATTGAAACTTTGATTATGGTACACATCACATACAAAATAAAATAAAATCTTACAACAATAAACGTTCATTTTATTGCAAATAATGAAGGAATTTACCACTGCATTAATGATTAATTGTGAAAAATATATCTATTAACACCAATTTGTTAACAACAGTGCCTGTAGATAGAGTATAGTACAAGCATTCACAAGTATTGCCACATGCCAAACTCTTTTAGGTTCTTCCAATCAATCCTGCTCCCTCAAAGGATATTTATAGATACTTCTGATTAAAAAACTTGAATCCTGACAACCATAATTTTTCAACTCGGTAAGAGAACTGAGAACTCTTATTTTCTACCAACAAAGTAAGACAAATAATGAGTAACCTTTCTGCCTCATAAATGGTTGACTATAACTGTCATAGCAAGATTAAGACATGTTATCCCATCTGTACCAGTCTACCAGAAGTATTGTTTAGCCAATGACAGCTGATGACAGTGTAAATTGGGGCATTACCAACACCTGTGATAAGGTCAAACAAAAATTATCAACAGCTGATCATTTCAGTAAATGATTATGGTGGTCAATATTTGAGAACAACACTTATCAGATTGCTTCATTTTAATGTGTTTTGACCTGATGCATCTTGATAGTGGACGCAGCTCGCCGGCATGAAAAGCCTGCAGGCAATGATAATTACTGGACAAAGAGAAAATTAAAACTTTTGCTCCTTTTAATGTATTTAATTTTCTGTCAGAATTGGACCCACAATTTCCAGTAAATTACATAGATCTTCTCATTTCATGTTCTTGCAAGAATCTTAGTAAAAAAGTTTTTAAGAAAATCATGCACTTTAAGGTAATTTAGTATTTTACATCTCATACTTTATTCATAAGGGAGTGTTAAATAAGAGGACAACTAAACACAAAGCTAAAATGTTATAGTTATTGAACTCCAACATCATAATCAGTGGGGAAACTCTGCATTGAACATTGTTTATACAATCAATGAACAACTTTGTATCAGAATAGCCAGTGACCACTAATAATTACTGGTAACCAAATTCTCTTCATTCAATTAAAAAACTCACAGTATTGTATACTGTAGGAGCAGAAATATTCGTTGAGGATTTAATTTTGTTATTTTCGTTGGCAGTATAAATCAACGAAATTAAAGTCATGACGAATTTTAAACCCAAGTATTAATGATTACAAAGAGATTACAATATGACGAAATTAAACGCCAACGAAATCTTATTTGGTTTAAAAAACAACGAAATTTTGACCCAATGAAAATGTGTGCTTCTACAGTATATATTCTGGAGCATAAAATTATAAATTTTGATTGAAAAAAAAACCCAATGAAAAATGTTAATATTAAGTCAAACTTTGTTATCTCGAACTATATAAGTTATAACTGTATAAAGATATGGGACTGTTATCGCGATATCCTAGTATTCGAAATATTGAGGGTAAAATATTTTAAAAATAATTAAGTGGTTGGGACTTACAGATCACTTTGACATATCCAATGTATTTAAGATATCAGTGTTTGAGATATTGAAGTTCAACTGTATTTTGTATTCAATCTTTTTCACGCTGTTAATCTTTAAAACTATAATAATGTTTTGCAGGCATGCAGTTAAATAAGTATTATTTAATTAACAAAATAATACTTATGTACCTGCATGCCTGCATTTAATCATGTGCTGCGTAAACCCTAACAGTTGAACTGTAAAACATATTATATTTGATTTATAATATACATTATTCAAAAAGCTAAAAATCTTTGGGCTATTGTTGCAAAAAATGAAAATGACCAATTTAAAATGTAACATTGCAGTCTAGATCAGTATGAAGATCAGCACCATAACCAGAATTTTGTCCAAAAGAGGAGAGTAGAGCAGGATGCAAAAACACAATAATCAATTAAGAAATTGACTACAATAAGAACATTTGCGTTATATATCAAATTGATGCCTGGGGGGATGAAATAGTAGCTGTACCATGCATACGTGTTAACCTTGTCAGCTATCCCTCTCTACAAAGCAAGAAAACCTCCACTTGTCTGTTTCAATATATTGAACGATATCTGCATAAACATAACACAGCAAATAACTCACATGTGGTAAAAACTTTTCTCATCTACGAAAACTATTTTGCAACATTTTCCTTCCAAACAAACGACCCGCATATGGTAGTCGTTATAATGATGTCGTGGCGAGTTTACCTTGTTGAAAGATGTATTATTTAAATAACGAATCAATGTCAGTGGCTTTTATACAACGTTCTAATAAATTTAAAGCATTTTAAATCACAATTTATTTGTGAATAAAACGTATCCTGAATCCGAAAGTTAATTTTACGACATTGCTTGCCAGCGTGTACTTGGAAACATGGCGTCGATGTTTGCTAAATCGTCAGGTGCTCCTGCAGGAGTGATGCAGCCATCACAGACACCTCAAATTGAGCGTTATGAGCCAGAAGAAGAGAAACCTAAGCAACCAAAAAAGGTGTCATTTGCTCAGTTTGATCCTGATGCGCAGATGCAAATGAATTCCGTAAGTACTTTGACAGTATCCATTGCTAAGCTATGACTAATCTCAGCGAGATTCGTCGAGACTGAAAAATTTTTGACGGACGTCTCTTCCGAATCTCAGACCAGTGCCACACAAAGTGATTCGGGAAAATTTGCCCCAAATTCGGCCGGTTGTTATGTTAGAAATACGCTGAATTAAATCATCTGCTCGCTTCAACTTTTTACTTTGAACATCCCTTTAACTCCCTATCAACATAAAATGTTAGGTTCCTACCGTTAAAAGATTTATATCCCACAAAATATGAACTTGTTTATTTTTCAATTCATTTCCACACTCATTCACATCTCCAATGCTGAAGAGTTCCAGTCAAGGTCATAAATAGACTGTTTCAAAATATGTCGTATTCGTAGTTTTACATAGAAAACTATAAAAGGGCAAACATAAACTTTATAAATGCATTTAGATGTCAAGTTATTTGTCAAAAAAAATAAAATATGGAATTTATAATAAATAAAAAGGAAATATCTGGTATTTATAACTAAACCTTTTAATTTTATAATGAAATATTCATAAAATGATAAGGTTGAAACCTTTGAGTACGACATATTCTGAAACAGGCTATTTGTGACCTTGACTGGAACTCTTCAGTATTGGAGATGTGAATGAGTGTGGAAATGAATTGAAAAATAAACAAGTTCATATTTTGTGGGATATAAATCTTTAAACGGTAGGAACCTAACATTTTATGTTGATAGGGAGTTAAAAGGATGTTCAAAGTAAAAAGTTGAAGCGAGCAGATGATTTAATTCAGCGTATTTCTAACATAACAACCGGCCGAATTTGGGGCAAATTTTCCCGAATCACTTTGTGTGGCACTGGTCTGAGATTCGGAAGAGACGTCCGTCAAAAATTTTTCAGTCTCGACGAATCTCGCTGAGATTAAGCTATGACAGCTTCAAGCAATAACATGACAGCACTTGAATATTAATACGCTAGATCTATATCCTTAAGGTATACGAAATATCAACCGAAAAGTCCTGTATTGTGTTTTTTAAGTTGTTGAAACACAAGGACCTAGTACAATGTAATTACACATTGTCCCATGCCAATTAATCAAAGACAATTTTATATAAATACTGGAAATGAGGAATTGAAATATAAATGACTGGATTAGGAATCCAGTCAGGGGTCTATGAATTTCTGGTCAGATATATATATGTTTTACTAATGAACACATGTTTTAAATTACCTCAGTCCATATAAACAAAACTATTGCAGTATATATCCAACCTATGTACATATACAAACTCAGTTGAGACCCTATAGTCTGTCCCAAGTTATTGCTTCCATCACTTTATGATAATTTTTAATAAAAATACATATACCTGTGAAAGTAGTACAATTGAAATCGATTATATGGAAAATATCTTCATGTACAAATTGACTCTTTTCACTCATAAATTAAAGCTAACAGGAACAAAAACAATTTTCTTACGGAGATTTATAATGGGAAATGTTTGCATCTCTTCTCCATTCGGAAGTACTCAGGACACCTCGCGTAATTTTTCAACATTATCATTCGGGCTTATTAATGGATGATGCAATGCAAAATCCCCATAGACTTTCTATTTTGGGATGTGTATTGAAACTTGAAGTGGTAAAGGGGCGTTTCAAAACAGATAATCTGGACATTTTTCATATTAGTGGATGAACGTAGTTTGAGCACAAAGGTATTTATCATTATTGAAATATCAAGCGAAAAGTGATGAAAGCAAAAACTCGGGACAGAGTATAGAAAGAATAGTAAGAATCCCATATACTTGCAATATAGCAGCTTTGAAGCAGATCTGCTTCGTGTCTTTTTTAAGTCTGTTTAAAGTAATCTGAATGGGAAAAACACATTTTTATACATTACAAAATTTTTGAACAGGTATATGTAATTAATTTCACAAAATATCCATTTAATGGGTTGTATCAATGCATTTTGTTAATATACACGTTTGAATTTGCCTGCCATTTTGTGAGAAATTGCATTCAAAATGTCTCAGATTTTATCATTAACATCGCGACTGTAAACATCAAATTTTCAAACGTGATCTTAAAAGTGGCAGTGATTCCGTTGCAACACAGTTAATGTGGTAAAATGGGATTATAAAAGAGCAACATTGTAGGTATTTGAAACCAATCATATGAAAATTTAGGTTATATACAGTGTTATATATTTTTTTTATTTGCTACGAAGCAAGTATATGGGACGAATTCTATCATTAAACTGGGTCCATAGGACATCTGTCATTTTAACGATAGAACATTCCATCTATTGAGCCCCATGATTAGAGAATATTTTGCCCTGACTTTATATTTCAGTAGCCTTGATTTGCAACCCCATCATTCTGATCTGACAATTTTTAACAATGAAACTTGAAATCCACACATTGTAAAAAATAATGAAATAAACAAACCCAGTGGTATCTATTTAACTGCCTTACGTTTAGTATCAGTTTGTACAATGCAGTAAACAGGCAAACTTTTAAATGAATGTCTCAATATATGCATCATATAAACCTGTACACCTTTGTATCTGATTTGAGACTAATAACTTTATGATTATTATTTGTCTTGGACTATCAATAAGTACCTTTCTCAGTGTGCACTGAATTGAAATACATGTACCGGTATTAATACCGTAACAGCTTTGATTTTGCTTTGTACAATTTTAGATGTTCATGAGCCCCATGATGAAGGAGTTAGAAGCACAAATAAAAGTGAACACTGATATGCTTGACAGAATGAATAAGTAAGATAAAATACACTTTCAATAAAGTTTGAAAGATTTTTAACAAGATTATGTAATTCAAAAAAAACCCACTGAAAATGCAGAAAAGAATTCAAAATATATCTTCTCTGCTTTGTTGCAAAATTTGTACAGTAATCATATTTTCTTGGTTTTTAGCTCACAGAGCTGAAAGCTCAAGTGAGCTATTCTGATCACATTTTGTCTGTTGTCCGTCCATCTGTCTGTCTGTCTGTAATCTTTTCACATTTTCAATATCTTCTCAAGAACCACTGGGCCAATTTTAACCAAACTTGGCACAAAGCATCCTTAGCCTAAGGGGATTCAAAGTTGTGAAAATTAAGGACCACGCCCTTTTGCAAAGGGAGATAATTAGGAATTTATGAAAATTTTCGAGAAATTTTCAAAAATCTTCTTCTCATGAATCATAAGACCAGGAAAGCTGAAACTTGTGAAAAAGCATCCTCAGGTAGTGTAGATTCAAAATTGTGGAATTCATGACCCCCAGGGGTAAGGTTGGGCCACAATGGGGGATCGAAGTTTAACATAGGAATATATAGAGTAAATCTTTAAAAATCTTCTTCTCAAAAACTAATCAGCCAGGAAAGCTGAAACTTGTGTGGAAGCATCCTCAGGTAGTGTAGATTCAAAGTTGTGAAAATCATGACACCCGGGTGTAGGGTTGGGCCACAATGGGGGTCGAAGTTTTACATAGGAATATACAGAGTAAATCTTTAAAAATCTTCTTCTCATGAACCATAAGACCAGGTAAACTGAAACTTGTGTGGAAGCATCCTCATTGAGTGTAGATTCAAAATTGTGAAAATCATGACCCCCGGGGGTAGGGTTGGGCCACAATGGGGGATCGAAGTTTTACATAGGAATATGTTGAGTAAATCTTTAAAAATCTTCTTCTCAGAAACTACTCAGCCAGGAAAGCTGAAACTTGTGTGAAAGCATCTTCAGGTAGTGAAGATTCAAAGTTGTGAAAATCATGACCCCCAGGGGTAGGATGGGGCCACAATGGGGGGTCGAACTTTTACATAGGAATATACAGAGTAAATCTTTAAAAATCTTCTTCTCATGAACCATAAGATCAGGAAAGCTGAAACTTGTATTGAAGCATCCTCAGGTAGTGTAGATTCAATGTTGTGAAAATCATGACCCCCAGGGGTAGGATGGGGCCACAATGGGGGGTCGAAGTTTGACATAGGAATATATATAGAGTAAATCTTTAAAAATCTTTTTCTCAGACACTAATCAGCCAGGAAAGCTGAAACTTGTGTGGAAGCATCTTCAGGTAGTGTAAATACAAAGTTGTGAAAATTATGACCCCCGGGGGTAGGATGGGGCCACAATGGGGAGGGGGGGGGGTTTGAAGTTTAACAAAGGAATATATAGAGTAAATCTTTAAAAATCTTCTTCTCAGAAACTTATCAGCCAGGAAAGCTGAAACTTGTGTGAAAGCACCCTCTGGTAGTGTAGATTCAAGGTTGTGAAAATCATGACCCCCCCCCCCCCCCCCCCGGGGGGTAGGGTGGGGCCACAATGGGGGGGTCGAACTTTAACATAGGAATATAAAGAGTAAATCTTAAAAAATCTTCATCTCATGAACCATAAGATCAGGAAAGCTGAAAGTTGTGTGAAAGCATCCTCATGTAGTGTAGATTCAATGTTGTGAAAATCATAACCCCTGGGGGTAGGATGGGGCCACAATGGGGGGTCGAAGTTTTACATAGGAATAAAGATTAAATCTTTCAAAATCTTTTTCTCAGACACTAATCAGCCGAAAAGCTGAAACTTGTGTGGAAACATCCTCAGGTAGTGTAGATTCAAAGTTGTGAAAATCATGATCCCTGGGGGTAGGGTGGGGCCACAATGGGGGGGTTGAAGTTTAACATATGAATATATAGAGTAAATCTTTAAAAATCTTCTTTTCAGAAACTAATCAGCCAGATGATTCTTTATAATTGTTAAGACTTTGGCTCCAGGACAATTCTTTGGCTTCACAAGAAGGTTCAGGGTTTGATGTAGGTTTATATCCCATATATTAACTATTGTTCAGGATTGTTTTGAGAACTGCAATACTCAACATATGATATGACTATAAAATCATTCTGTTAGAAAAGGGACTAATGATTATAAACATATGAATATCCAGGGGGAAAATGGATTTTATTTATACAGGATCTACATGTACTATTGTACATTGTCCAAATAGTTTGTATTATGACTCCATTAAGCTGATTTTATCATACCTATTGTTCCTCAGGTGAGCGATGTGGCCCATGGGCCTCTTTTTTTGTTAATGAAGTAAAATAAGAAAATTTTATATCAACGTATGTGCAATAATATAAACTTGTTTCATAGGCAAATGGAAGATGAAAGAAAAGCAAGACTAAAAGAAAAACAAACTGCACACATTCCAGAGGCCCTCAAAGGAGGGTAGGTATCTTTTAATACCCATCCATAATGTTAATTTCAAGTACACATCTCAAGCATTTTATTTTTAATTCTTTGAATTCATGTAGTGGTCAGGAAATGGTGTCAATAATGAAATCTGTGGAAGATCTGATACTGATGGGAGATGAACTTCCTGAGGAAGAGGAAGAAGAAGACAATGAAGCAGAAGGACAAGAAGGAGAGGAAAGTGGTGATGATAATGATGATGATGAAGAGGATGATGATGAAGAAGAGGAAGATGAAGATGATGAAGAGTACAGGAGGAGGACACAGTAAGTTTATGGTTTGTTGATAATCCCATTGGTTCCATGGACAAGTGCTGAATTAAACTTATGGTAGATGAATGTAGTCTTTTTTTAAAAGTACATCATAACCTCTGTAAAAATAATCAGGTAATAAGATAAAATTCATGTGCTAATGGCTAAGACAGTGATGAACAAAGCAGTATTGTGTCAGTTGGAACTCAAGAAAGGTTTAATTATTGTACATTTGTTTTGATGTATAATGACAGAATTTCCTTAATTTTCTTGCATGTTATCATTGTTATCAAAACTGTTGAATTTATGCCCTTTTCTACATATGTTTACATTAAAAAAAACTGCCAATATTTTGCTTGTTTCGAGACTAGCAGTTAATTCTCCTTTTTATCCCCTCGCGCAACTTGTTGCAATGGGGATATAGCACCACTATCGTGCGTGTGTGTGTTCGTATGTATGTACTGGTATGTATGTATGTGTGTATGTGTGTGTGTGTGCACTCCATTTCAATTTTCTAGTAAATTAAAAAGAAACCTTCCAATAGAATTTCCTCAACCTTTGCACAAATATGCCTCATTGTAAAAGATTAAAACAAATGCAATGTCATATTAATTGGTCAAATTTTTATGCAAAAACTTAGATAAAATTACACCATTGTAAAGGAGGGGGCATACATTATGACAAAATTTGTTCAAAAGTAAAAATATTTATCATAGATTGCACACTTCTGTAAAATAACAAATAAAAAATGCATGTGCCTTTCCAAACCATTAATACTATTACAAATTATTATTTCATTAAATCAATGTCATAATCAACTTTGTAAATGAGTTATCAATCGAAATTTCTGAGTAAGAGTTATCAATCATCCAGAGCGAAAGTAGCATGACAGAATAACGTTAATAGAGTTAATAGCTTATGTCTGTTTGAATGTTTGTTATTATCCCCTCGCGCAACTTGTTGCGAAGGGGATATAGCATCGCTGCTATGTGTGTTCAGCTTTGAGGCAAGTTTGAAAAAAAACCCTTGCACGTATATTTATCAAACTTCGTACAAGTTTTTGGCATGGTAAAAGGATAAAGCCTGATAATTTTCAAGTCAATTAGTTGAGTACTTTTTAATATATCGTAAAAATAACACAGTTTTATATAGAAATTTTATGTACGACTTGACAATAACTACTTCCGTGAAACCAAAGTGAAAGTAAGCAGTTCAAATCAACAACTTGATATTTTTGGATTTAGATCTAGTACAGGTAAAGAAACAATAGTCTTTGTAGTAATGGAGGGTTAGTAGAATATGATCTCCTCATTTACATAACTTTATATTCCTAAATAATGCATTCCCCACACAATAACTCATGTCGCGAGGGGATGCTTCGCTTAGCGGTGCCCTTGTTAAGATTGAGTTGGTGAAAGTTGGTTTTTTAATGCAGGTCTAATTTGTATTTTTTTTTTTACAGACTGAACAAGTTACAGATCCTTGACTCCCACAGTAAAGCAGCCCTCACTGGACACAGTCTAGCGGCCTATGTATCCACTCTGGATGAGGATAATCTGAAGAAGTTTACATCCAAAATCACACAAGACTGTCAGCTTTGGCTGTCAAGATTATTCAGGTATTTAGTGCCATGAATTAAAACATCTTTGCATTGAGAATTCTTGAATTCTTGACTATAAAACACGGGCATGTGTACATGTAGTTTTTACAATGTTATGTATAGAATATATATCATCTTAAGATGAGATGTGTATTTTGGACTGATTTTAACTGAATTAAAGAGGATGATAAAAGTGTTTAAATTAGATATTTAATGAATTTAATGATATACATCAACTGCCAAGTAGAAGCATACAGAGTCAATATATTATCACCAGTATGTTTTCTAAAAGCTAACAGTGTTGTGACGGTTTTTGGGCAGATTTCCAGACTCCTCTCCATTTTATCATGAGGAACACAAAGATGGCCTTGTGAAGATCTGTAGGATGGCTCTGTATCAGAAGTACCCCAAGTACCCAGTGGAGGGGTTTGAAGCCCTCTACTCCCGACCCCCGGTCATCTACATCAGCTCTGCGGCCATGCCAGGACTCAGCAACTACCTGTGCTTGCAGGTAAATATTTGTACTAATCGTACAGTTATATACATGTTATTTCAACAACTTGAAGATTTCTGTAATTTACCATTCAAAGTAAAGTTTAAAAAATTACATCTAGGAAAAAATCTCAAAATGAATCATTATCTTTGTCATTAAGTAGTGAGAAGCATTTCGTATTATTTTCAGTTGGGGTTGCCCTTGTCTTCTATTTGTAATGTTCCATGCTCAACTGTAAATGGCACGACCAGTATTATGGTAAGAGATTGTCTGTTCTTTATTGAAAAGTCTACATCTTTCAAATGATATAATGACATTAGAGGAAATTCGAGATGTAAAATTAAAGTTTCGATAAATGTTATATGACAGGATGTTGGGATGTTGGAGAAATTGATTCAGGATGATGTTTCTGCAGCCAAAACTCCAGTTTTATTAGTGGGATTTGCAGGTACTCCTTTCATATTACAGTCTATACAGTTTTATATGACCATTCAATACATTTCCTGCATTTTCTGATTAACAGCCATGCGTAAATCCTCATGAGCTTGAAACTTATTAACATCAGCAATCTTGATGCAGAAGTGAACAAATCTTCTAGTGAAAAGATTGTCATCAACTAGAGACTAGCTTATTCTAATTAAACACAAAAATTCTTTACAAAGGTTGCTACTAAATCTGTGACATTGTATGTATTCATCCAGTACATGTAAGTTCAAACAGAGTGAGATATTTGGTGTTACCTTAACAGGTTCTCCACACCTGGGATCTGTTGATCACCTGGATGAATTAAGGAAAATCTGTAAAAACCACAAGATCTGGCTCCATGTAGAAGGGTAAGCCTTTTATGGTACATTTTACTGGTAGTTTGTTTCTTTGTCCAGTTGAACTTCAGCATCTTGAACACTGATATCTTGAATACAATGTATATGTCGAAGTGATTTGCAAGTCCAAACCACTTATTTTTTTAAGTATTTCAACCTCGATATCTTAAATACTTGGATATCTCGAAGTGTTTTAAAACAGTCCCATATAGTTTGAGATAACGAAGTTTGACTGTATTTGTATGATAAAGAGAGATTGATGAAGTGTGACATGTACATGTACCTGTAGTGATATTTTTTGTTGTGACAGAAACAATCTCGCCTTACTGGCAACAGTGTCCATTCCAAACTCAGTGGAGCCAGCCACCTCGGGGGACAGCATGACACTCCGCCTGGGTAAATGGATCGGGATCCCGGGGCTTCCTTTTATTGTATCCTTATGTTCAGATACATAAATTACTTTAAAACAGAGAAGACCAGTCCCTGTTTTTTACTCACATATACCGGTATAAAACTTGTAATATCATCAATATACAGAGTGTATATGCATTTCTTACACATTACTATGATATTTCTACATACTTGAGCATTATTTAATCGTTTGATGTTATCAGATGAAAATTGTTTTATTGTCAATTACCTCAAAGATTTGCACTTGTGGGTGCTAATTTGAAAATATTAGAGTGAATAGACCCAATAAGATCAAAATTAATGGGTAAGCTGTATTGAATTTAAATTCTCATGCACTATTTAAACTTAAAGATTCCAAATTAGATTTTTACTGGTATGTTTTCATGTGTTGCTGATATTTTATGGCCTTAATCATGTGATAGACTCTGTACAAGAGTTCCGACCCAGCCCTAGAGCTGGCAGCAGGTCTAAACACATTCAACCCACAACTTAAACTGAATTGTTTGCCCTTGTGGATTGTTCTCCAGAGCCTGGGGCATGATGGGATTGTGGATAGAATCAAACACTGCTGTAATTTGGTAAATGTTTTGTCCAAATATTGGGCCATGCTTTGATAGGTGATTGAATCTTATATTTCAGGGGTTTTTAAATCAAATACTTCAATTTTTTGCATCTTTTTTTTAGGCAGAGAAGATGCATGAAATACTTGAAAAAATTCCTACAATTCAGAAAATTGTAAGTGTTTTTAAATGTTTTTGTAAGCTGAATGAGTATAGATTAGGTGTTATTTGAATTTATTTTGTATGTTATGAGTTTGTACATATACAGTGTTGATGTAGGTCATAGTGCAGTGTCTTTTAAATAAAATGTAAACAAAACGTTCATTTAAACCAATTTTAAATTATCAGTATAAGAAATTTTTATTATTTGTATTTTAATGTTTGTCATTTTACACTTAGGGAGAAGAAAAGAAAGAGGAATCTGAAGCAAAAACCATCAAAGAGATGATATTTGTTGCTATTGATGCTCTGGTAGGTGCAAGAAAAAAGTTAATTATGACAGATGATAACGAGGGATTATGATGTATCAGCTCCTCATATCTTTCTTTTCCATATTCATTTAGTTTGTGTTCAAGATGGCTAGTCCTACCATTGTGTTCAAATATGTAGAAGATAACAGCACAGGTGGTAAGTAAATGTATGAAGTATTTAATCCTTCCTGTGTAATTTCTCTCTTTTGCTTGTGTACAGAGCTAAATATATTTTGCTGCTTGTAAATATCTAATCTCTATTCATAACTTTTTTGGAATTCATTCCAATTAAAAAATGTTCAATTTCTAAAAGTAAAATCATCTGTTTACTATTCATCACCGTGCATTTAAATTGAAAAGAAGAAAATTGTCGAAAATAACGCTCATTTGATTTTCAGCTGTAGAGATTGCTCCATATTCACCTGTGTCTCCACAAGAGGATATAGAAGAAAAAGACAAGTTGAAGACATACTATAATGCTCTCAACACGTGGGTAAGTGCTTATGAAGTTCTCCATCAGTCACTGAATTCAGATGGATTTGATCAATGGATCAAACATTAATATCCCCCATACATTTGCAGCTCTGTGATACCTTATTTTACGAGAATTCCAATGTGGACATTGAACTGATTGATGTGGAGAATGAAGGAAGTTGCATCAAGTTCTCTCCCCTTGACACAGCACAAGGTATTTTTCAAATCTTACTCCCAAAGTAAACAGAACTAATGAATGTTCATAAATTTAAAGGGTACCTGCAGTGCCGGTCAATTTTTGATATAATGGAGATCTATGTGTAAAAACATCATCCTGAAAATTTTACAGCGATCGCATAAGTAGTTTTCGAGATATTTGGGGAAAACCCGATTTCACACCTGAACGAGTTTTGAATCAAGCCGATTTGGCGCGAGATGAACTGTGACGTCACGGGGTCAACGCCGCTGTATGAGAAACAGGAATATCGTATGAAAACTGTTCGTTTTCTTGCATTGTTTTATCGCTATATGAACATTTTTTTCTGTTGTTTTATTTCCTTATCAACCCTGGATGACTAATTATACTGTTGTTTGAGGTTAACCCGTATTTTATCGAACAAAAATGCCGAATTCGGACAATTGTTTGCTTCATGAATTTCGTCAAATGTGCAACGCATTTTACATAAAAATGCACACCATATGTAGCAAAATGACAATTAATCAAAGCATTATTGATATAAGAAACATATTTTGTTAATATTGTCATTCTTTGGAATGATTTCTCAGTGACATTATTTACTGATTAATAATATTGATAATACATAAATAAATGATATTTCGTAAAAGGTAACTCGGGGTCTATTCCTCGTATAAGGCAAAAAATTACAAATGATGTCGCCCGATTATTCAATAATATTGATATCGGACCAATAACAATCAAAAAGTATGCATTCTTTAACAAACAAACACGGGATTATAAACGGATCAAGGCGAAAGTCCAAGATGGCTGCATGATCAAGTCTGTCTCGTATTCTTTTAAAAATACGATAATGGAATTTAATTTTCCATTTATTTACATCCTTTGTCAAAATGTTCCAGTTTATTCAGATTTCATGATGATTCGTTGTCAGTACTACAATTTAAGCTATACAGAGTTATAAAGCGTTTAATTACTGGCCATAGCGCTCGAAAAAAAGTTGCACTTTATTAAATAAGAAATAAAGACCAACGTAATTACTTCGGAAATAATTACTTGATCATATAGAAAAGGTTTCAATTGCTCAATTGTAAATTTAGTCATTATTTAAGTGATTAGATAAGTAACAATAAAGGCATTTACTTTGAACATTAGTTTTACTATTTAATAGTATCATGCATGATTCTTTAATCACTGATTGACGGACTATACACATGTTTAAGCTGACGAATGCTTGATTTTACACAGTCTAATTTTTCTGTTTTATCTTTTAACAATTGAGTAGCTAATTATACACAAATCAATTTACCCGTCTAGAGGTGTGAAACCCTCTCTTCGTTCACCAGACTCGTGTACCTTGTGTATACATACCCCAGATACACGTGTGTCTGGAGCAGTGGCTTCGTTAGTTTACCTGTCTACCTGTGTCATTGTCTCGGATCACTCGTGTGTGAAATCATCATGTAATCAAAAAATGAATAATGAACATAAATTTGCCCATGTAAGCGTTTTAAGATATCGTATTTATCGGTAAAAAGGCGACGAGAATAACAAATTTAAAATCCTTTAAAAAGAAATCTGATTGTAATAGAATAATAACGGATACAAATTTCTAGATCTACAATACTTAAAATAACAAGATAAGTCAAAACATCAGACCTATATCAATCATTTTGGCTGAAAAATCGAATTTAATTTGTATAGCTTTGTAAGGAAATTTCCCTCCTGTTGACCTCGTGATGTCACTTCCGCTGAAGCCTCGTTATCACCTAATTCAGTTTTCTCTTGATTAGATTTCCCAAAGCAGGTAAAAATAGCCACTTTGAAGAGGCGTAACTCCGTTATTTTTGCACCGATTTCGATGCGGATTTTTGCATTAAATTTTGGTAAATAAACTCTTTAACATATATTTCACATCGGCTGGGCTGCAGGTACCCTTTAAGGTACTGTGCTTTGAAAGCAAAAGACAAGTTTGCTTTTTACCCAAAAGTACATTTATACAACAACTTATATGTTTAGTTAGTTGGTGATCAATTCTGAAAAAGATATTTTAAAAATACAAGAACATTTGTGTATTCTATAGTGTAATTTAATTGTGCAGGGGAGGATTGTTGTTGTATAGTAAAAAAAATCAATGTGAGGAATGACATGTTTTATAACCAAATTATCAGTACATGCATAGAAATTGTCAATTGATAACTATGTGTTCCCATTCTTATCAGTGAAAGGAACAGTCATTGAAGATATTGAAAAATTTGGAGAGAATTTGAAAAAGCAGATAGTAAGTATGATGTTTACTCCGAGAACATTAGTGTAACAACTTGTTTAATGGGTATTTGTCAGCTCAATATGGAATTTGATCACTTTACAGGCAATATTAGATGCCACAGTTCTACAGAGGGACAGATTTTGTGCAGTTGTTGAAGCTCAGGACAATCTCCGTATTGTAGAGATGCCCAGTTGGGCTGGATTAGGGGTTGTGCAGTATGTATGCAAAATTGTCATGCTAAAAAATAACAGATCAAGTATACGAGTCATTATGCCTAGTAGTTCATATACCGGTAGATTAATTTATGTTGATGGATGTAATTTACAGATATATGCCAGAAGAATGGAGAGAGAGGATGACAGATCTACCAGACAATGCCAAGCGGGATATTAACAATATCAATACAGAGCTAGTGAAGCGGCTTCACTCCAAAGACACAGCTTTCTCACTGGGTAAATATTCACGTAAAAAAAAATTCTTAAAGTATTTACAGTAGAAATTAAATGATTTTTTCAAGTTTGAGTTACTTCCCTTCATCCTGTAAAGTTGTCAGATCCTTAGTCTTGTGTAGCAAGTCATGGGATTTGTGTCCATCTTACAAGTACTTCCAGTTTGTGTAGAATGGTCACAAAACCCATGACATATTTGACTATGCCATGGTCTTAATGGCAAAAATTTCCTTGCATTCATTGATTTTGATTTCTGTGTAGGTTTCAACGATGAGAACATTGGCTGTGTGAAGTTTGGTCTGATAACAGATGACACAGACCTGGAGGAGTTGATAGGTCTTGTTTATTCTGTTGGGAAAGAAATTGAGGAATCATCAAAGGTCAGTCAGAATAACATTTCTACCTTGTTATCATTTCTCTAAATCAATTTCATACTTGGTAGATTTGATCTTTTAACTGAAATATGCATGTCATTAAATACTTGTACATTAAAAATAGTAACATAATCAAAATTGTGTTCCCTGTTCAATTATGTCCTCTGATTTTATGATGCATACATGTTTAGAATCTTATACATAAAAGAGTTTTACATAGAGGAAAATTAGAGAGTTTATTTTTGGCTTAAAAAAATATCTAATTAGAGTGCATTTATCTATTGATATTTTTCAGTTCTTGGAAAAATTATCTGAAAAGGTTCAGAAGGGAATTGAAGAGGCCAACAAGGAACTACACAAGGAAATGGATGAAAAATTAATGCAAGAGGTAGGCCACTAGCGTACATGTACCTAGAATTAATTGTATATTCATCAATTTAAAGTTTGAGCAATGTCAACTGCACCACATAATGCTTAGCTAATTCAACTTTTTATTTTAAAAATCCAGTAAAGTTTCGAAATGTTTGAATATCTATCTTTCAGGGCCTTCTCAGACAGGTGCCTTTGGTTAGTTCTCTGTTAAACTGGTGGTCACCCCCTCCAAAGGATTCTGTGAAGGGACGCACATTCAGCCTTAGTTCTGGTATGCAGGCCGCAGGCCTAGATGTCAGTGAATGAAGTTTCTCAGAGTGATAAAATTGTTTTATTACGTGGTAACATGATCAATAATTTCTTTGACAGGCACCATGGCCAGCACTGAGAAAACCTACAAATACCACATGCAAATCCAGGAGGATGATGCCCCTCCCCCATCCTCTCCCTCCCCCAGCCATCCTGTCAACGCCTACAAAGAGGTTCTCAAACCGGTAAAGTCTCAGACCAAGTCTGCTGGTGCTGTTAAAGCTAACCTCACTGAGCAGTTTAACTCTCCTTCCTCCAGCACCCAGGTACAGCACAGCTAATGTAGCACACTGTGCTCTCTGTAGCACTACAATACTGTAAAGTTAATTGCACAAAATGTAGTAGGTCTTCATAAAAAATTCAAATTTTAATTTTGAATGATATTGCTAATAGTTCCATGAGAGAAAAATTCAAGTTGGTAACTGTTTCTTTTTTACAAAGCTAGTGTTTGGCATTAAAACTTACAAGGAAAGGTTTTAGGTCTTTAGGGTTGTAACTTTGAATACAACAGCTTTTAGCTGTCGTGGTTGGCACAGAAAAAAAGATCTTTAATCAATTTATGATCTTCAAATCTGAATAACCTTCAAAATTTGAAGAATCTCACAAGCACTTTTGATTTGAATTAAAGTTTACAAAAAAGTTGATAACATAGAAGTTTGATTCGTGCTTTTTTAAGGTTTAACTAAGGTATTTCCTGATTCCTACTAAAAGTTTACCTGTACTATAGGTATAAATGTCAGAATTGGTGATTTATTTAATTCTTTGTTTGATTGATGAAAATATTTACAGGGTGTATCAATATTGTCGTAATCTATACATTGAAGTTTAAATAAAATACAAGTTTTAAAAACTATCACAGAATTATGAGTTTTGTTGTGTGCTCAATACTTTGTTGGATTTAACCATAATCTTGACTTTAATGTGTTCCCTTCACTTTTTGTTGTCTTACTTTTCTTATAGTCAAATATGTAATCTATAATAGCTGACTGTAGCCAAAATTCTTTTACCTATACATGTAAATTAGACAATTCTAAATCATCTGTAGAAGCTAGAACAGTTTTAGAATGTAGAAATTTTACTCCTTTCTTTTCATATCTAGATGATACTTGTATACAAACTGTCTTCTTCCAGTATATTTTATATAAAGAAATAAAAATGTCTAACTTTCTAAATATTTAGGTTTACAGTTGAGAATTTCAATATATTATGTATATAAGAATTGTATCACTTTTGATTGATAATGTTATATATAAATGTACTACTTGTAAACAGACCTTCAACTATGGAAAGCTTCTTAGTACAGGAAAAATAAAATAATGAATTGATATTTTTTTCAGGAGAAGGAGAATTCAAACCCCAGCTCACCACAGCCTGAACAGAAATCCATGGAGACACAAAGCAAAGACAAGCAGTAGGTCAAGGTTCAAGTCTTACTCTATGTTTTGAAGATGTAAATCTCTACACCCCTACAGAACCAACTTCTGTTCATATCAGTCCTCTCTAGAAAATTCTCTCTTTTACAAAGTTATTAATTGATGGGTAGATTGTGTTGATTGTTTGTTATGGGAGTGACAGGGGGCGTTCAATCATGTATAAATCAATCAATGAAGCACTCATGCATGTCTGATAATCTGCTTTGCGTCATTTGTCAGGGATTGTCAAATGCCAGCAGACAATTCACTCCCCTGGTAATTAGGCATTAATCACCCATCACAGTTCATTCTCAAACACTTGATGTAGTCTAGAAGATTTATGACATGATACAGTAGGATTTAGAAAGGTGTTTGTGTCCATTGTAAATGTACAAATAATTGATATCTTGCTGACTTAAAAAGTATACTTTGCATGATAATAAAAAAAAATCCCATTTTTATTTTTATTTTTTAGACACCCCCCTGACTTAAAGTAAACTGTGCTGCAATCATTCCATATATGGCTGTGATATGGTCACATGACTGGTACCAATACTCCGCCTTTGTGTGAGGATTATAGGTGTGTGATGGACAGATCTCACGGGGATTTACATGCTGTACGCTTCAGTTCTCTGTTATCATTTTTACATTGGAATTCCAAAATCATGTTACAATATTGCTGCTATGACCAATATTATTTTTTCTTTATCTTTGAATTTTTGAAGTACATGTACATGTATTAAGTCTGTTATTTTTACATTACTTACTTGTACATTTATGAGGGTTCTTTTTTCTGCTGTGAAGTTTATGCTGACTTGAGGGAGATAGCTGTATTGCTTTGAAGCTAGTACTAATTGTCATATATGATGCATATTCAACATATTATTGAAAAAACCAAACTGAAAACCTATCAAACCTCTTCCATTGTATGGAGGCAGTTGTTGTGGAGAAACCATAGAGTAATGTAACTTATTTATTTTGTTATTATTTATTTTTTTATTTATTAATCACATGAAATATGCTGTTAGTAACTTTTTATTTACCAATCCATGCAAAACTACATATATTTTACAAATGAAATAAAATCAACACATTACCTGTTTTTAATAATATGTATATCTCAATTGTTTTGAATGTCTATAAGCTTTATTGCTGATGACTAATAAACAATACAATACATTAAAAATAAAGTTCTATGAACATTAAAAAATACAGAGTATTATCATATCTCAACTGATTATTGCATGTGAAAGAAATAGTGTATTGGGTTTTTTTCTCGTCATAAAAGTATTCCTTTTATTTATTTTTTTGAAAATTTATGCGAGTGTAAACATGCCTTAAATTTGTAGTAGCTTTACTACATGTATATCTATGTTAGGATTTTTAACCCATTGAATACTTGCATTTATATTGTTATGATTAACTCCCTTGGTTTTTTCTTTTCTTTAATTTTGGCGTGTGTCAATCAAAACCACTTACATTTTTTTGTTATGCATTTATTTTTTTTCTATGAATTATTCCTGTGATGAAATTTATTTTTTATTCATATATCAGAAATCCACCTCTTTATCTCAGTATTGCAGTAAAAAAATGATAATAAGAAATTCTCTAGTTTTCAGTTTAATATTGAGGACTTCAGTATTTCTCAGTATTTTTTTTATTACCTTATAAAGTTCAAAAATTGTAGTATCGGTATGTGTATTTTAATTTTATTATTAAAATACAACAGAATCTCTTAAAACTCTGACAACTTTCAGTCTTATAGTGGGAACCCACTGGAGCATCTAAAAAGTGGTATTTTAATTATGACATTGTGGTTAAAATGCTGGGGAACTATTAATTTATACTCGTTTATTTAGTTTTGATTATTTCTCTTGATCATTTATATTGCAAATATTCTTTTTATCGTTTTTGTTTATAAATCATTTATTAAATGTAATTGTACATTTGAGGATGAAAGGCTTAAATGGCCTTTAATTTTAATTATTGTGTGTTAACCAATGGTGTTACTTATCAAATAAAGGTTAAAGTAAAATTTATATGTAATTCGAGTTTGGTTTTCTTAAGCTGTAATAAAACAGCTG
This sequence comes from Magallana angulata, assembly GCF_025612915.1. Classification (NCBI taxonomy): domain Eukaryota; kingdom Metazoa; phylum Mollusca; class Bivalvia; order Ostreida; family Ostreidae; genus Magallana; species Magallana angulata. The sequence continues at coordinate 11,657,713 of NC_069120.1, read as the reverse complement.
CATATGTACTAAAGGTGAATTATGTTGAAAATATATATTATGACAAACTAGAAAACTGCATGCATATCTTGACCATATGACAAATGGGTAAAAATTTCCAATATACATGTATATCAATACAGTTAATACCGGTAGTTGCGATGGGCGCTCGTGAGCGCTTGCGAAAATGCAGAAAGGTTTTACTATATAGGGAATCGTGTTGAGCGGGCGAAACAAGCCTGAATATTTTTTTCTGAATTAAGTAATTTGTTTTGTTAAAATGTACATATTAACAAAAAATATCGAATTGTGAATATATCGAAGGTAACTTACATGTGTTCACAATGTTCACGATCACGATAATAAATTCGATATATGCTCGAGACCAAATACTGATATCTTTAAAAATGTTTTATCATTTAGTACAAAATAGATCCAATTCAAGTATACCGAAATGGCTGCGTATCTGTACTATTATTACAACGTGCTATATACTTGAATATTGCATAGGCTCGAGTAGATTAAATTTATATATTTGTAAAGACTAACGACCTGATAATTTATTAACTTAAGTACCTTTTATCAACTTTATTTACACGTGTGTGTTCATGAAATATTCCGCGAAATCTGGTAATAAACTTTTCATTCAGCCAATCAAACGCGCCGTTTTATCCACGTTTGCTCTAACATGTTTACACTCGCAACCATAGACGGAATACACAATAACAGTCAGACCAATCGTTACAAGCCAAAATATTTATGTCTGTGTGTGTTGTTGCCTAGTCGTTCAGCCAAGCTAATATATTCATCTGTAAACGCACATGTAAATATCACCATTTCAGTTAAAACATTCAAACATTTCATATCTCTAAAAAAAAGAAATGCAATGAATTACGGGAAAAGTTGACGTCGTTCATTTTGATAACTGTAGATGTGCATTGGATTTTGACAAGCTTGAACAAGCCTCAGCGGTGTCGGTTAGCGGGAAACAGTTAATTAACCTGTTGGACTGTTAGAGGCTGTGCGGAGATCAAGGTAACATATTGTCTCTCTTAATTATCATTTAATTATTGTTTGGCATTAATTGTTCTATCATGACATGAAAACCTCCTTTAATGTTTTCGGTTACACGTGTAGTTCTAAAGAGTGACCGGTGAATACTTGATCATATTTATTCATATGCAAATTAGGTCTCTTGACGCCCTTTTAAAAGCAAGTCTATACTTATATATTCACATATTAAATGTAACTTAATAAATAGTGGCCCGAACTTGAATCTAGCATATGTGATTGTTGGGTTCATGAGCAAACACCTTATTTTTCTTTGGGAAGAGATTACAAAACTTAGTTAGTTATTTTGATAAGGATTTGGTTTTTCCTCCCAAATTTATTTCACAAAATTTGTGCAAGGTAAGAACAATTTTTTATTTTGCTGTTGCAAGCTTCCAAGATTTTGACCTTGTACTATGAAATATATATGCATGACATTTTTGTTTGATTATTCTATTTTTTTTTTTCATTTTCTTTTAGGATAAAACTTTTTGTTACTGGTTCAACTTAAACCGTCAAGACGAAGTACCCACAAATTTACGCGGTGAATCGTCACCAGGGTCAGGGGGCAAAGAAGATGCCGATTCTCACACGTGATCACCTTGCGGCCAGGTTTCGTCAGAACTGGATGAACAAGTACCCTCTGGATACCTGCAGCAATGGAGGCATCAACCTGGATGACAGCCTTACAAGTCTCAACTGGCTGCAAAACCTCAACATCATGAAAATAACATCACCAACACCTCCCCCTAGCCCAGGGCCATGCAACAACTACTTCAATGTAGACAACAACAAAAATATGAAAGTGAACCCCAACCACGTTCTGAATGTCTCATGTGCTCCTCCTCAGTGTAAAATTGAGCCAAAATTTCATCTAGGGGATCCAGCCCCTCCTTCAAGTTTAAATGGGGATTCCATAGACTATAAGACAAATCCTTACGTGAAACCTCCATACAGCTATGCTACACTCATCTGCATGGCCATGAAGGAAACCAAAAAGAGTAAAATCACATTGTCAGCGATTTACAACTGGATTACTGACAACTTCATGTACTACAGACTGGCTGACCCAAGCTGGCAGGTTGGTATTTGAATCTTGATAGCACTTAACATTCAAGGGGCGAGATATCACTTGAATGTCTATCAACTTGAAGTGGCATTCCACAAAAAAAAGATAAGCTTTAGTGATAAAACACTCTTTATGGTTATCAAATGATTCGGTATTTGTAATTCTGATGAAGTTTTGCTGGAAATCTATATAGAAATCAATTACTATTTCAGAATTCCATCCGCCATAACTTGTCTCTGAACAAGTGTTTCCAGAAAGTTCCACGTCGTAAGGATGAACCAGGAAAAGGAGGTTTCTGGAGAATCAATCCAGAATACAATGACATGATTGAAAATGGAATCTTCAAGAAGAGGAGAAACAGCCGGGAGACACCTTGTCTTCCTCCAACAAAAAAGATCAAACGCGAGGAAGAGGATGACTTTTCCAGCTGCTCAAAAGCAGGAAAGAAAGAAGGCCTTGTTCATTTTGGAAACCACGAGGATCAGGATCATCTGAAAGGTGATTTTAACTGGACCTCCATTTTGAATCAAGATATAGAAATTGGAGGTGTTAGAGTGAAAACAGAAGACTTGTTAGATTCCAATGACAGCTGTGACTCTGCTCCTATGGTAGCCATGAGTCCACCTTCTTCTGAGTGCAATTCAGATGATTTCACAATCGAGGATCTCTTCTCCCAAACAGAACTTTCCAACGATCAGTCTCCCATTGACTTTGTGACAAACGATCCTTTAGATTTAACCATAAATGGACATCACATAGAAGTTCCTCAGTGGTGGGATCAAAGCTTGAACCTGTCAGGCAATTTAAAGTCTGACCCAGAACATAACAAAAGTGGTCTAAATACACCTATAGCCCCCTCCCCTGCCCCAGAGGACCACACTGATGCAGAACACCCCTGGGCCATGAATGGCTTTGATGACATTGGGGATGCTTTTGATGTAGATAACTTATTTGACCTTGAAAATATTCCTAGTCCAAAAATTTAATAAGAAAGAGGAGTGAGTCTCCATGTGTACCGTAATTTTGTAATCATCAGCAATGGGGTATTTATTCTGATCATGTTTTAGATGGTCAGAGACTGAATTTTTGCCTTATCATTTAATCATCTATTTATTGAGAATGTGTTTGAAGTCCATAACTTCATTATAAAGTGAATGGAATTTATTCATAGTTTTCTCGTCACATTTTATCAATCATGTTGTTCATGGAATGGTAGTTTTACCTAACTGTTTGAAGTGCGAGTGGCAAGTTGACTTGATCATGAAGGAAAGAAAAATATTTTTGCTAATCATTTTCCCCTAGACGTGGTGTATATATAAAGTTTTTCCCATTCCCCTGTTAGAGTTGCAGCAAACAATTCCAGTTTATAGTGTTACAATCCCATCAGTATTATAAAATACAGATCAATATTGAGAGATTTATTTATATTTTTATTAGGCCAAAAGGCAATTTTTATTTCGCTTTTTTTCAAAAGTTGTCAATATTGGCATTAATAGAGGTAATGTTCTCTAGAAATAGCAAGATCAGGCCTTTGCAGAGCTCAAAAATGTTGAACACTGAATCTTAATTGTTTCAATACATGTATTGACTTTGATCAGTCACGGGTGCATTTGTTATCTCATTTCTTTGTTAATTTATTAATTGTTAGTGAATTTTAATTCCAAGTCCACTTATGACCAGTGTGTATTGTCTGTGATATTTTCAGTGTTAAATAGTTGCAGCATTTCCTCCCTACTCCCACAATAGATTGGTCTACTTTCATAAAACTTCATTTTGATATACATGTATACCTGGTATATGGAGAAAAAAAAACATCATCAAACTATTTTTTTTTTTGTATTTTCTGTGATATTCTGTGAAAGCAGACCAAAAGTTGGTAAAATCCAATGTCCTTCAGTATTATTGGCTCACATTTTATCGAGTGTCAGAAATTCAATGTATATGTATTTTTTACACAATACAGTGGAAAAAATGAAATAAAGAAAAAAATATTTACAAATTCTCTGCATTTCTCTTATTTGTTCAAGGCACTAGTTGCCAATCCTGAGAAATATTGAACAGAAAATCAATAAACCTACATTGTACAGTGCTGGTTCAAGAACATCATTAAATGATAGTGAAATTGATTTATATTTTACAATGTCTGAAAACAGTTAGATAATCTTAATGAGTTCAGTTTCTGGCTAATAGGTTTGTCAAAGTACTTTAAAAACACAACACTAGCAGAACAAATGTATATTGTGGCGGTTTTGAATGACTGCTCGAACCCGTTCATGAAAACACAATGTAGCCAGTCAGCTGGTTCAAACATGCTCCAGTTAAAATGGTCTGTATATATTGTCTACAAAAACGCTTATAAATATCTATAGAGTACCCCCAAAGCCCAGTGACGCAAAACCTAAAAAGCTCTTTAAACGGAATCGTTGTCATTGTGCTGAAGCAGCATATCATGGCCTATTGATAAAAAAAAGCAAACAAAAGTCGCCGGCAGCAAATCTAGAACTTATAGAAAATCAATTATTATTAGTATGAGGGAAATCAATGTACAGGAAAACTGATTTTCGTTCTCATTGAAACTTTTGATCTTAATCAAAAAAAAGGAGGAAGGTGGTATTTTGATGTAAAATACGGCTGAATAATTAAAGAATAGAACTTTCAAATTATGAATTACAATACATGTACTTTACTAAATTAAACGGGAAAGAAAATTGGATTCATTTTTTCCCCAAAAAGAGTGAGTGATATAGTACAAGCAATAATGAATGTACTTGATGTTTTTTACCTGTCGGACTGGGACCTACTTGCAAGCTCAGGTAACCCGGCCTGTACAGGTGTTCTGACCTTACATGAAATCACTGCATCTCGTCATAAGGAGTGCATGATTATGAACATTATTCAAATTGCAAAATCAAATGAAATTTTAAAAAATATAATTAATTGTATTAACAAATTCAATGATTTGGTGCATTATCATATTTTTTTTATTTTGCTTTTACTCCTTAATTTTTGTAACCAGTGTCTCATAAAAATAATTTTTCTTCCAAACCTCAAGATGTGTAATGTTGCAACAAAAAGAATGTAAAATTCATTTTGACGATAAAAATGATCCCAAGTTGCCATTTCCCAATACAAGTAGAAAGATATTTTTGCGCAAACAACCTCACGCTTTCTTCCTATATCTCCATTTCACCTGTACTGCGAAGAACCCAGAGATTTAATAATTAATCGCCTCAATACAATCCTGTTCTTTGATCAAAATCTTCCTACTTCTTTCTAATTCATAATTAAAGTTGTTACACCCTGAATGGCAGGATTTTCCGCCTGCCTGATTTTATGTAGGTACCTCCTACAGACTTAGAACATTTTTATGATCGGAAATCTGTTTATACATGTTTTAGCTCAAGTTCATCCTGTTCTTCTGAATAAGTTTCAAGATTGGTGATTTGTGTGAAAGGATTCAACCGTTATCCAGGGTGTGATCATTTCCATTGGAACACAAATAGGTTTTACATAATTCATCGAAAGAAGAATTTGTTTCTGAGGATTGTCATTTTAATTATTTAATATTGGCTGGTATCTCTCAATTCTCTCTACGTTCATAATAATTTTTCATTGTAAAAAGTGGAATGAACTTACTGTATAATTGTATAAATATATGAATAATTTAAATCAATCCCCCCCCCCCCCAAAGAAAAAAAATTTGAGAATATTTGTACACAATAATTGGTCCATCCAAAAAAATGCCAATACTTAAATGGTTGCTTCAAGCATTAATACACTCACTCATGAAAACTAAACTTAAAAACCAATCCATTCAATACACATTAAATACTGTTCTGTACCTACAATTCTACCACAGCAATTATAGCACATTTCAATTTTTTGTTTTCTTTAAGGATTAAATCAATTCTGGAAATCTTGGCTAAGGTACTTAATGTCTGCCGAACTAATAAAGCTTACTCTCTTGTAAGAAATGAATAAAAACTCTCCTCTTCATTAAATCATAATCAAATACATATAGCTCAAGTGCAAATACATTTTAGATGAAAATAAATGGTACTAGCTCTAAATTGAAGCTACATAAAATAAGTAAAATTTGCTATTTATAACTGATCATGTTCGTAATTACAGAGGGATATAGGTCAAGTCTGCTCATTGAACAATTAAATAGGCTAAGCTGATTGGTTCGTTTTGTTATGTTTACTCTGTTGGTATTGAACGTTAAAAGAAATTTACATTTGTTTTCACTACCCCTGGCCTTATAACAGTCTTCAAAAAGATCGGACTTCAACATTTAAAGTCCAATATTGCTTTGAATTGTCTAAAATTTGTTTTGAAATTGACACTTTAAAGTCTTTATATAATATGTAAATCGATCATGCTCAAAAATGACCTAGAACTTTTTCTGTGTTTTTAAACATTCAATTTCATTTCCACGCAGTTATTAATGCAGTTTTCATTTGATACATGTACGACAAAAATAAAGGAATTGATTTGATCATGATGAGTATAACATTGATTTTCATTACATTAATGCTCTGTATATAGCCTTGAAACATTGGTCCCTGATCTCTAGTAAAAATTCCAAAGCCTTTCTTTTGATGATAAAATTGATTTGTTAAAAGATAAGGGTACGAAAAACCAATACCTCCCTTGTCATCTCATTTACAATTTAAAACGGTGCGTTATAAAACACAGACTTGACATCTTATGATAGTCTCCACCTAAATTAGATTCTTTCTTTATACTGATAAATTTTTACTGCAAGTTTAACTATAATGGCCAAACACTTGCTATCATTCTTAGAGAAAATTTTTTTCCAATTACATGTACATGTATTTCAGATCGATCCATATACTCCTACACAGAATATTACGAAATCAAAGATCTATTCATTCCCCCTTTTCAACTTCTTTCTCTTTTGGTGAAGTCTCTAGGTTTGAAAGACATAACATTGTCACATATCCAAAGACCAGTACACCATATGAATCAGCCATAACTACTGTTTGGGTGAAACCAGCAACACAACCAAGGGAGGTAACTTCTCCTTGACCCAAAATAAAATCCAAAATATGTGATCCAACAAAAGGGAATCAATATATTGACAATTCTCTTATCTTAAACCTTCCCCCATAGAGAAAAATGTGTACTGTTATAAAGTACTGGTAATATCACATAAGTTCACCAAGTTCAAACCAAAATCAACACAATTATTGAACTGAATATGCAGCAATATTTTTCTTATATAAAAGGAAATTAAAAAAATAATGAAATTCAGTCTATCATTTAAGGAGATTAAATCCATGACTTGATGTTCAGTAAAGAAAACTGTCTATTTCATTCATCCATTATTTCAAAAAACCCAAGAAAATAGAAACCAATAAAAATCAATTTGATCATTAATGACTGTCACTTTAAAGTATATCTGACTCAAATCAAAATATTCTTGCTTTAACCCATCAATTAACATTTCTGGATCAAGGCTACTTATGAAAAATTAGATTTCATTTCAATTTTTCATCTTATTACAGTAAGGTCAAAGGCAAGATATTTGAATAAATTTGACTATAGATTTCAGTAACTCACAGAACTATGCATGTGTTCAGGTAAGTTATTGTACAAATACATTTGGTTCCAAATACCAGGATTAAATGGAGACAAGGGGTGATTCATCTCATTCAGCAGAGAAATAATCAGATTTACAAATGTTTAAATGGCATTTCTTTCAAAGGACTGACTTGTGTAATAAATATAAGTATCTACTGGTAATACTTAAATATATTCTATTTGTATGACGTTATAGGAGTATGGAAATTCAAAGGGATTTTTTTATGATTTATATTTTACAAAAATTTTCAATTCCTTAAAGTCAAACAAGAATCGATTTTTTGGTGAGATAAAGAGCAGCTATAGATCTCTTTCAGCCAAACAAAAAGCACTACAATGGACTTTCAATGGAATGTGAAAGTTTCTTCTACATCATTATCATAACCTTGTGAAGTCTCTTCATTCTCACTCCCCCCCCCCTTTTAAATCCAGTCAAGGGCTCTGTGGGAGCAATCATAAGTAATCAGTCCCTGACAGATTAGGAAACAATGCAATACTTCATTCTGTTGACTTTGTTTTAATGGGACTTCTACTAGCCGAGAGGGTTTTGTTTGCTTCATCTCTCCATTACCCCAAAGAAGATACGCCTGAAAAATAAATCTCTTGTATTGACTCTCTAGACAAGTCCTCAAACAAATGCATCACCTTTGGTAGACACTTGGTGCATATCAAATGGGATAGAGGAGGTCAGCCAATGCTAAATGAATATAGATTTTGCCCCCAAAAATTCCTGGGTATTCAGAGGAACACAGGTAAATATACATGTATACTGTTCATGGCCAGGATTCACAAATCAAATATATGCATTATGGCTAAGACTCAATCTTAAAAACTTCTAATCAATACCAAACTCGGGTCCTTAAGCTGTAAATAATTCAGATGAAATAATATTACCTATTAACCCCTACATACGTCAATATCTACTTCTATAAACCAGTCCTCATTTAAATATCTCCAATTGGGAGCAAACATGAAAGTACATGAATTCCTATCTTGAATTTGATGAACATAGATGGCATTTAAAGCAATTTAAATGACAGGCCTTATATAAGTCCTTATCTGGGACTTTCACCTATGTCCCTGTGTGTTAAAGCCACAAACACAATCAAGCTAGTCAAAATATGACAGAAGCCCACCAAAGCCACTTATTATTTCTTATATAATATACCATCAATCCATTGATTTCTAAAGCATACAATCAATTTTGACAATTGACACATGAAAACATTAGCAAGATTGATTGTGGGTGGGGGTAATACCAGTATATGGTACATCTTGTTTTTCATCATATGTATTGTGGGTTAGTTTAAATATTACAAAACATAGAAAATAGCCCTAAAAAAATAATAAAAACACTTATTAATTACTTTCCTTTTCAAATTCCTATCAATACCAGGCTTGTTCATGCTTTTTAAATTTCTGCTGTAACCAAAATTACCACAATTCATTGTAAAATAAAATTGCATGTTCTCTCTTATAAACAGAACAAGCAAAATGTTTTAACTCACAGCAACCTTCACCTGAATTTTTTCTACCACATTACAAAAGATATCATGAAAACACTTTTCAAACTGCAGAGGAATCATTTGTTTTTGAAAAGGCTGATTTTTATGAATTGACAATAATTCTTATAAGGTTTGAAAGATGTAATTTTGTGATTTTAAATGTACAAAATGATATGATTTCCATCTTTTATAACTGAGGATGTAATTTCCTGGGTGAGGAGCATTCATGCACAAAATCCAGGAAAACTAAGCCACCACAAAATTCTATTGATTTCACAGTATATTACTACATGTATTAAGTCTATTTAATAATGTGCAAAGCCGGATTTAAACATGCATGCCAATGCAAACATTCTGTGTACAGATTAAAAAAAACACCTTAATTTATTTAAACCTGTGAAATATACTGTAACAGTTTTACTGGCAATTTGATGAAATCCACAGGGCATTAATGAAAAGTGGATCTTACAGATCAAGAGATTTTAACTGAGTACACAAACTTTAATCTCTTGCTGAATATGAAATGAAACTATGTTCAGGCAAATTCTAGGATTGTTTGATATATGTTCAATAAAGTGAGGTCACAATATTTGTATTTGGATAAATACAGGTTATGAGCAGTAACAGAGAATATTAAGATCAATGTGCAGATAGAGTAAAAAATTGATTGTCAATTTTATCACCACACCTGACCCCAGGATCATGAAATTTTTACATTTCCTTAAGGTTTTATCATAACACACACAAATCATAATGCAATTCAACATTGTACCCCTATCTTGTTGCTAATTCAAGTAGAAACCAAAAACTAGATGAGCATTTCATGAATAACTGAGATTTTGATTACTTTCACAATCCTGATACCATTTATATCATATTTAATGACATATCTATCACATTGCTGTTCTATGACAAAAGCTTTTGCAAAATGCATTCTAACTACTCAGTACTTTAAAGAAAATTTTATTGGCTTGCCAGAAAATTTAGTGAGCTATGCAAGAACCTCATCATCACAAATATTTCTATGTCAAATTAACCAGTCTTTAACACCCAAAATATTTGTTTAAGATTGTGTACAAAGGCAAAAATTATGTCACTGGGAAAGCTTTGATCAATGGTATATGGCAAAATGAAGTAAAATAAATATTAGCTACCATCTTTAATGACTTTTCTGTACTACCCGGTATTTCATAACATAATTCTGGAAAAATTCAAAATTAATTACCTAGGGTATTCATGACTATGGTTTTTGCTAAAACACAGAGAAACGCCAAATGAAGTTAAGTTTCATGCAGTTACTGATCCAGTTGTTAATGAAGCAACTGTATAATATGGAAAAAAATAAGCAAAGTCAATAATTAAATCAAATTCCTTGCAATTGTTCTAATCATTAAAACATGTACATGTAACTCATGTTTTCTTGATGAACACTGCAGACAATGATTCTAATGAAACACATCATACATTTATAATGTACATGATAAATATCTCTGAATGCATTTCATTTACAGTGCAACTTGCAATCAAAGGGAAATAATCCATTTCCAGTAACTCCAAAGTTCATTTAAATTCATGTACAAGCATTGTGATTGTTTTAAAATCATCTCAAAATGCAATACAAGCATAAGAAACACATTTCATGATTGATCACAATTTTAAATTGTTAATGTCTGCTTCAAAATGATGTTATCCTCCAAATGAATGAAAATCTTTGTAGGAAAACCCTGACACTAGTACACAGTTTTCCTTTAAAGTCAGAAGATCTAGATTCTTGTACCGGGTAATGATTCTGTTGGCACTATAATAAGTCTGACATCTCCTTCATGAACTGGTCATAGGCATCGTCCTTTGTCTTTGTGGGAACTGTCGTCACAGTAGGTGCTGCCACCTGAGACAAACTTAGTGGCCTCCTCTCCTCTTCTCGTGCTGTGAAAAAAAAAAGATTATGATCATAAATATAAGTCAAACAAATATAACCAATAAACTAAATTGCTAACACTTACCAGTACATTTGTTTTTCAATTTTACATTAGAATGGATTGATACATTTAAAAACATGTATTAAGCTATATGCCATTCAACACAATTTGATAAGGCTACACAAAAAGTGGTAAAAAATCAGTACATGTAATACATGTACATCTAAAAAAAACTTACAATGAATCTTTATCCTGCCCTTGGCATCCTTTCCTTCTCTCTTGACTTTCAGAGTAGTAGGCATAAATCTTGTCACATCCCCCAACAAATTCTTGATCTGAGGTTTGGCCTCGATGGTGGCCATGTTTTTCTTCTCCTCTTCTCCTGATTTCCGAGGAGGCTTCATAATGCTGGGAGGAGCACTGAGGACATTAGGGTTAGGCCCGACCCCTGGAGGGGGAGGAAGTCCTGGGGGTAAAACTCCTGGGGGACCAGACGGAGGCCTCATTATCCTTGGAGGAGGTACACCTATAATATTTCATACAAATATTTCTATTTCAAAAATTTGTCAAATCACCTCACGCATTAAAATATATCTTGAATAGAGGAATTACGTCATCTTTGTATGTACTACAATAAATAATACAACTTATCATAATCATTGTTGAACACAACTACAATAAAATATGCAATTTCTACATATACGTGTATGTTTCAATTTATTAAAGTTCTCCTTTTACAGTTAAACTACAATAAAAGTTATCTGTCCTAGATGAAAACTAAAAGATGGGTCATATATCGGGAATAGTCATTAGTGACTCTCATCCAAATATGTGATCTGTAATCAATATTTGAAAAATCCACAATATTATAAGTTAATATAGAATGTTTTTTGGATGAATTTTCATTACTTCTATCAGACTTTTAAAAATATTACCTGGAGGAGCAGGTGGCATTCTCTGCCCGGGTATTTGTAAGTTGGGAGGTAACCCTGGCGGGGGACCAGGTGGTAGCCCCTGGGGTCTTCCAGGAGGTGGCCCTGGGGGTAACATTCTGGGTGGGGCTCCTGGAGGACCACCCCTCAGTGGGGGAGGTCTGAACATCATGGGAGGTACACCTGGGGGAGGACCTATTAGAACAAACAACATACATAAAGTATCACTTATTGATTGTTGTTTTTTTAATTTTAAGCAACATAATTCATAACTTTTAAAAACAGAGCCTTTTCCCTTTTAATGCAGATTAAAATTACTCTATTTAATAATAGAAAAAAAAACCATCAATGTCGGAGATCATTTCCCCAACTTGCATCTGGCATTCAATATTTTTACCTAATAAAATATTATATATCTACCGGTAATAAAAATGTCATTTCTATAGTTTAAGGATAGAAAAAGTAAAAACCTAGAGAAAAGACAAAGTAAAAGCCTAATTTTGCATTAAAACTTAATGTTCATTTTATGTCAATCATTCAGACCTGGAGGTACACCAGGAGGGGCTCCAGGAGGGGCGCCTGGTGGGGCACCAGGAGGGGGTCCGGGAGGGACCAGTCTCCCGGCTTGTGCTGCCTCTGTTTCATCTCTTGAGGACACCTCAGTCAGGTGTGTTGACTGTTCCTGATGTGCCTCTGTCTTCTCATCATCAGAGTCTGAATCATCACTTTCTACTTGTCTCTGTGAAACATTTAAAGAATGAAAACATGATAAAACATTTAAAAATTCATCAACTAATTATCAAGGACGAGATGGCTATTAACACACCAAGACTGTGTACTAGTATATAACCACACATACATGTATAAAGCAGTATCTCTTTCAAAATGTCTTGCCTCTTTTTTCTCCTTAATAGGAGCCTGCTGCCCAGCCAATTTCAACATTTTTGCTTGAAGGGGAGTAACTCCTGCTGGTTTAGGTCGAGCAAATTTCAGTCTTGTGTCCTTTTCTTCCTCATCTGGATTTCTTGATGCATCGTCTATAAATCTTATTTTCTTCTGTTTGCTATTTGCTGTTCAAGTTATAAAGATGTTTACATGGACCTTACAGCATTTGTTTAAAATTATACAGCCTGGAATTTTTCAGGATTAATAAATTTTTCAAATACATGCATCCTTCTGTCATAACTACCTGAAGTATGTTCTGTTTCCATGCGATCATCTGAAACATCATGTGGATGTTCAACATCTACATCAACTGTGCCTATATTTTCTTCAATACCTGAAAAACATAACAAAGATTGTTAAACTAATTGTCTTCATACTACACGTTAATGTGTCTTCAATTTCAAGTACTGTAGGACTGTATGTATTATGGGATCCTAATACTGTGGATTCATTGAAATTCGTGGGGGCCAATTTTCGTGGATTGCTGAAATTTTAGAAGGTTCTTGGGGACATAATTACGTGTATTTTTTTATACCTACAAAAGGAAATATGACTTTATTACTCTAATTTATTAATTCGTAGAGGATGTTAATTCGTGGTTGAGAAATACCAACGAATTCCTCAAAAATTGAGCCACCACGAAATCTAATGATTCCACAGTAGTACAAAGTTTGTTAATGATTATAAATATCAGCTCAGACCTTTGGCAGGGTCGTATTCTTCCTCATCCTCACTGTCACTGAGAGCAGGAGGGGGGCCAGGGGGTGGACCGGGGGGTGGGCGTCGCCTCGCTGCCTCCAGGTCAAAACCAGACAAACTTTTTCTGTTAGAAACACCCAAAGACAAACATAAGTTATCTAATAAAACAAAATCCATTTTACATTAAGAATTCAATAATTGAGACAGGCATTGTTCATTTCGTACCCACTACAGTTGTGGTATTTTGGCTAAATCTTATCTGGATGATACAGAACACTCACTCATAAGCTGATTTCTTGAGTATGCCATGTGGTCTATCCTGGCCCATCGGAAGGGGTATATCACTTGGTAAAGGTATCATTGAAGTAGCTGAAACAAACAGGATAACTCAGAATATATAAGAAAAATTATTTTTGACAGTGTATGAGCTTCATTGATCTTCATAATTGTTAACAGGACATACATTTACAAATCAATGTTATGCAACAGTGTGCGAAATTAACTTTTTTGTACTATAGACAATCGGTCTACAACATTTTCAAAATCTATAGACCTGACTGATTTCCTATAGACCAAAAACAACAAAAAATATTATTCTTTATTTATATTGTAATTTTATTTAGGGTGAACATGGTGAAATAACCAGGTACTTCACAACACAATAGGAACTCTTACTATAAGACATGGTGAAGGGTGCCTGGTTCTAAACCCACACACAGTGACATTGCCTTGTAATGATTATTTTGTAATACCAATCAAATAAACTCCGATAAAGTAAAGGAAAATAGATATATAAAATACCCTATTCCCTTGGATACTGTAGATAACACAATACAAAAGGAAACAAAAGCGCAGAATCCAAGACAACGTAAGGAAAACTGAACGTCGGTCAGGTGTGCAATCAGGGTTCACGAATGCGAAAACTAGAATGGTGTATGACTATTCTGGGTTTTTTTTCTTCCCAGGTCTAGCACCTTGTGAATACTTCAGTTTGTCAAAAAATGACATGCTATGAATATTGTTTTTTACTTTTAAATAGCACATGGCAATTACATTCTGCTTCTTATCGCAGTGTATTTAAAAAGGTATTGAGTAAAACGTTCAATCGACTTGACGACAGACTGCGTTCGTTCTATAGACAAGTTGGTCTACAAATATTTGAGTTACTATAGACAGGGCGTATTTTCTATAGATTTTGTCTATCGGTCTACCGTTAATTTCGCACACTGTGCAATGAAATTATGGTTATAATTTCACAGAATTATGTTCCATAAAAAATCATTCCAAATTTCATTGGATTCTGCTTCTTACATGTACATATAATGATTATAAAGAAACAAATTCAATCTTAACTACAGTAAATTTATAATGATTGACTGACAAGTAATGATATATAATTTGGACAGATCCTCTTAATTCTGACTTATCATAAAACAAGTACATTAACAAGCTTCATTCAATAAACAACTTCAACCTACATGTATCCTGCTGCGGTAATGCTGGCAAAGGAATCTGGTCTAATTTTACTCTCTCTGCATTCTTCACTTGTTCTGAAATAAAACAACAAAATGCATGATTACATTAATAAATGTTCTTTTCTTGTGTTCATCAGATGTTTAGTACCTAAATCCATCTTTTGTGATACAAAGACAGGTCTGCTGTAAATGCCTGAGGAGTAAATTTTCAAAAATACAATAATTGTGAAACAACCTTAGATAAATATGTACCATAAAAGACTTGAAGTTTTTCTCTTTTTCTGTCATATTCCACTTCTTGCTTTTGTAAATCTTTGGCTAAATCTGGGTTTTCTTTTTCCTGAAAAAAATATCAATAATAATGGAGGATTCATATACAAATGTATATGGTAAATATATAAAAATAAAGGATTACAAAAAAGTGTGCACAATACTTACATAAAGTTTTATAACTCTCTGAAATGTTTCCTTCAGTTTTTTCCTTTTGTCTTTCAAGACCTTTTCACTTAGTTTTGGTGCATCAATAGGATTAAATTCTGCCAATTTAAAGAATACAAGAAATTTCTTATAAAAAAAAGCAAATCTAAAACAATTTATTTGGTATTTAAAATAAGTTGACTGTTACATTTCTTACAAAAATAACAATTCAATTAAAAACAAAATCTTAACTATTGCAATATAATTTTTTTTTACATTTAAACATAATAAAGCGCAACAATGTTTGTGAACTTCCAAGGATTAAGTTGGCCTTGCACCAACATCCGTATGGAAGGACACATTACATCACTACACCTTGAAATAGTTTCTCAAATCAGCAGAAAATTATTTGATTATGAGGGATAAAATAATGGATAGGAAGTATATAAGTCAAATAGGCAAAAAAAGGATAAAACAATATTATTTTCAAAATTTTAATTCATTTCATGAGAACAAAACCCAAAGTCCGATTTCAACTCATGTTTTGTGGTTCACAAGTCCGATACATTGACTATTGAGCTATGAAGATATTCAAGTAATTTGAAGCATTTTAACAAAACATTTAAAACACCAAGTTGTGAAGTTGTGTCTAAATAAGTATAAAAGTACGTGTAATGAGGTATTTTAAATTATAACTCAAGGGGTCCTGCTACCCATAAAGTTTCGGCTAAAAATGTTGTTCTTTGGACCAATGGTAAATAATATCAATTTTAAACACAGTTTCACATTTAATCTAAATCAGTATGATGTACATATAATGCTGTACATAATGTATTCACACACATACCCATTTGATCGATTATTTCCATTTCTTGTAACAGCTTTAAAGGATCTTTTCCTTTGAGCACTGCAGTTCGAACCATCATACGCTGTTTTTTATTCTGAAAAAAAAAAAAACATCTTAGATTTTCACAGTTCTTTCAAAAATTTCTTATGCAAATGAAAAATAAAAATTTTGACTAAACATTAATAAGAAACAAAACTTTTAGTGTAAACTTGCCTTTTTCAATTCCTTCTTCCTAGCTTCTTTTCCTGTAAAATACAATTTCAGGATCAGAATGCATGATATTTTGTCCATTTTTTTTTCAACCAACAAAAAATATTATTTTAGCACTATATTATCAATTTTGAAAAATATAGTTATATAACTACAATGGTGTGTGCACACAAATTGAGTTATGCATGTTGTGTCAATAGTCTGCTATCAAAATATGTTTGCAGTTTTGATACTACAGTAAAACACGCTTATAACGAAGTTCCAGGGACGGGTAAGTTAACTTCCTTATAAGCGTAATTCGTTATATCCGTCAAGTTTACAACATGAAATAGAGACTTGGGGAATGAAATTCACTTCGCTGTAAGGGTTAATTCATTATAAGCGTGTTCGCTATAACCGTGTTTTACTGTATATTTTTAAAAATATAACAAGTTACTGTTTACATTATTATTTTTTTAATATAAGCTTCTTGTCTTGTCTGCAGATATGATTATCTCAAAATCCCAATATTAAATGCATACCTATTAAGCCAAACCTAAACAAACCAAAGCTTGAAGGGTATCAGACAATTGTAACTCCAACAATGTCCAATGCAGGACCTAACATAGGAGCTAAGAATCTCAAATTTTGGCCATTTGCATACATATTTATAAACAGGCTAGCTGTGGGAAGGATACTAAAGTTTTCAGAATGTATAAGACAAAAACAACAAAATTCATATTTGCTTCATTAAAAACTTATTACTCTTTCTGTTTTAATTGTAAACAGTGGATTGTAAAGCATACAGAGTTTGTAAAAGTCAAGTGTGTTTGAACTTACTGGCTTGGTCAGTGGGGTTCATGAATTTCCCACTCTTGGTGGTGTTGATTGACCTTCGTCCCATCTTTCTGATTTTGTAAACCGAAAATAAACGAATAAGAAAATGTGTTTTATGGTATTTTGCTGTAAATCAAGCCTCAACTTCGTTGCATTTTGCTCCTAGTTTGTAAATTTTTGCTTCAGTTTCACTACGCAAGCTTTCATTTATGCACATTGCCAGAAAGTGTTCGGAACTGAATTTTACGACTTTTGTTTGTTTATAACGTCGTTTCAAATGCTACGTTTACTTTGGATTAATGCATCATTTGGCGAAAACGAAATTCTCATTTTATTTCCTTTCTAACTGAAACCCTGTAATTTGCAATATTAAATTCAAGTAAAGTACTGTTTTGTTTTGCGACATACGAACACTGTAGGTGATCTCTTAAACGCTTCATCAAATACAATATTAATTGGGAAATGTATAATTAGGTTTGACATTGACAAAATTATTTAGGGTGTATGAGGAAAAAAATACTTGACAGTTGACTTATTTGAATCACAAAAAATGAGTGCAACAAGTATCCAGAAAGCAGATATTGATAACAAACTTGAAAGGGTAAGCAAAAAGTATATCAAGTAAGATAAATTACAGTATCATGTAAACTAAAGATCTGTGTACAGGTGTATCGCATAGCCCCCTAACTCCGTCACTTTCGTCACTTACATGTAAAAAATCTTTAATCAAATGCCAACAATTTGCAACGGTTAAATTTAAGAATGTGTCAAAAAATAACAGAATTAAACCTTGTTCGTTTTATGCACCATCAATTGAGTGAAATCAGCTAAAACTTTTTCACATGTGCACTAAAATATCGGTATTTCTGACATGCGGGCCCATTCGACCATTTACGGTAGTCAACCATTTTAAAAGAGGTCAAGATGAAACATTTCACATGTAATACATTTTTGATTAAGGTAATTAATACATTTTTTTCAGTCCGCAATAACCTTTATGCACTACTCTTGATGATAACGTCAAATCGCTCATGCCGATACCTTTGACTTATATAGGGTATAGATATCTCCGGTATGTCGCTATTTAGAATATGCTACATTTCTAAAAATGTAATAAATAAATAATATAATAAGTAATATATTAATTAATGATATAAAATATTTGAAATATGAAAGGACATAAATCAAACGGCATCCATACATTCTGAAAAGGCCATTGTGATTGTTGTTACACGGACCCATTTTTTATTTTGGCGATCATTTCATTTCAATGAAATTAAATACAATTTAAGTTGTATGCACCATTTTACTTAATATAACTTGGCCTAGATACAAATGGAGTGTTAACTATACTCTGTCCAAAGATATTTTGGATTCACATTTGGCTTAATTGATTGATATTTATAAATACCTCAGGATTCAAACGTTGTTCATTCAAAAGTATGAAAAATTTCCAAGATTTCTCAGTCAAAACGCCCCTGTTAGCTTATCAGGTTCCAATACAATGCTAAAAAATGTGATGTCTACGGAGATTTTGTATTGCAGCAAGCCCGGATGATAACGTTAAAATATTGCGCGATGTATTCCGAGTGTATTCCGAATGGAGAAAAGATGTAAACATTCCCCATTATAAATCTCCGTAAGGAATCTGTTTTCGTTCCTGTGAATTTTTCCGAGTGAAAGATGATAATGTGTCAATGAAATTATCTTGGAAATATCCCTTTCAACTATTTCAATTGCACTTCTTTCACAGGTAAGTGTATTTTTATGAAAAATCGTCCAAATGTGCTGCATAAATATCTTGGGACAGACTATAAATTGTTAATGTGTCTTCATTCCGTGCCATATCATAGAGCATGTGGGTGACGGAGTTAGGTTCATAAGATATAATAAGCACCCGTGATAAACGTCGTATTCAGAGAGCTTATTTGAATAAAAATAAAAATATTTTTGTTAATAATTTTATAAATTATATTGTTTCAGATTATATTTAGTGATTGCAAATGATAAAAACCACAAAAAATAATTTACAGAGAAACGCGGGAGGTTTTCTGCTTAAGGTGACGGAGTTTGGGTACTCGGGGATATGTACATGTATCACTATCTATGTGTTTTATAGGAAAAGAACAATTTGCTGAATCTAAATGAGGCCCTAAACAAAAGCAACACAAACACAACCAACATGTTGACTATTCTACAAAGTTTTGAAAACCGACTCCGGAAATTGGAAAACACCGTAGAACCTGTGTACAATGAGACTGAGATGTTGAGGAGAAGACAAGAAAGTATCCTATAGCTGGCATCACCTTAAAAAAGAAAATCTCAAGCCTAATGCTAATGTCAAAACCCATGATTAATTTGAATTCAGTGAAAAATTTCGTAGAAGTTCCTGATATTAAAAATTTTAATTGATAGGCATTCTGTCCAAATAACAGGTTTACAGTTTAATATTTTTTATGGTTCGACTCTTTGAAGGGCAAAGCCAATAAAATCTAACACAATTCACAATAAAATTCCAACTAAAAATTTTGTGCAAAGTTTGATCCTTCTGTCTATTCATATATTGTGACAAAGGTCACATGCTTAGTATTCATTCATTATCATGATATTTTAGATGCGGACATCTGTCAATAATTTCCAGTATTTAGAATGCTCTGAAAAACTTAATAGTATAAAAGTAGAACCTCTAGAGGTATCTCTAGAGGTAACTCCTAGTTAAAACTAGCAGTTCATCCTGATGGAAATAGTTTTGTTGCATTCCACACACTCTTCTAGAATTTTTTTTCTCAATCAAAATTCTTCATTATGTTTACCACATGAATACAGGTATCTCCATCCAAATTCGAACCCATAATCCTACAGTTAATCAAATTCTGATTTATTGAATTGAAATTCTTTAGCGTTGATTAGCACAATTTAAAATAAATCTACCAGTTTTTATGACATTTTAATGCAAATCGTCCATAATTTGTTTACAACAGAACATTGAAGACATAAGTAACAATATTGCCAAATATGGTTTTTTTTACTTAACCAGTACACTTTTTGATGCTTACTGCTTTTACATTTTCAATTTTTAAAGATTTTTTGAAATTTATTTTTCCTTACAATTTTTTTTTTTAATCCCTCATGCAATTGTTTTATATATTTCATGTATTTCTTTTAAAAAATCCTTATGAGTATTAACAGATATTGAAAAGACAATGGTGACTTTGGATAATGTATTGGGATATTATCATGTCGGCAAAGAAGTGGAAGAATTCATTAAAGAAGGGTTCACATTCAGTTTATTATTGATCATGTTACTTTAAATTTTGCATTAAAAAAATCATCTCATATTCTATCACACTGTTTTTCCAAGAGATTTTCATTTTATCTATTTTAGACCCCACAATTGTGGTCTAGAAAAATATTTATCGATTATGGACAGACTTGTTCAGGCTCATAACTACTTCAACAAACACAACCCAACCAGCCTGGAACTCACAGATGTGGTAAGAAATACATATTTATCTAAGAAGTCAGTGTTTTGGATTTTCCATGTTGATAAATTGATTTATACTTTGGTATTTTGGCATTTACACCAAAAATTATAACTTGTTACAATTGATTACCATCTCAAATCCTCAAAATCTGACAGTTAATCCTTATAGCTCTTTCCATTGTATTGCTTCTTGATAGCACAAACTAGCCTTAACTTGAATATTAATGCGTCAAGTCTAACATTTTTAACTTGTTTAAATACCGGGTAGTATTCACAGCAAAATGTTGTTACCAGCTCTTCCTTTTTTTTCATGCATGCTTATTCTACTGTGAAACTAACCTTACTTCAGATACTGTTATGACCTATAATGTTTTCAGATCCGTGTGTATGATGATGGAAAAGAGGCATTAGTTATAGAGTTCCGAACCTTGCTGGGCAGACATTGTAGGCCTGTGCCCCCCGTCATGGTACTGGACATGATTTCAACTGATGAGGGTAATGCATTCCTCCACTTAATGCAAAATATTTAACTTATTACAAACTGAAAGTGTTTTGCAAGATTTTTTTCCTGATTGAATGAAAATGACCAATGTTTTTGTATTCAGAACTTCAAGGTTCAGATGATATTCAGTTGGAACACTTGCCAGAGAAAATTCTGACTGAGCTCAGTCTGATCTCCACGTGGCTATTCAATAACACGAAGAACACAGAGTATATGAAGGACTACACCAGATCACGCTCCTCCATGCTCATCAAATCTCTACAGGGGTAAAAAATATATAAGCATTCAGAATTTATAAACATACTGGGGTATTGAAAGTAATGAAATGTAAAAGTGCATCAAAGTTACAAAAAAGTATTTTAACAGTCTCCCATACAATAAAATTTGTAAAGCAATCAGTGTGCTAAAATAAGTCAAGTTAGAGTAGAAAATATTAGACAGACAGGGGCTGACAATAAATGCATTGGGGTTTTTTTCTGTTAAATAATGAATGAGTCATATATGATTTAGTGCTTATTATTACAGATTAAAAGATCACATGAAGACATCAACAGGAAACAGTTCAATCTCTCTGTTCTCTATGGCCAATTCACCAGCTGCTGTATGTACACATAATTATCTTTATTCATATTGAGACCTACTAGCTATATATTCTGTATACTAAAATATGTTGGTACTCTGAACATTGAAATCTCAACTACTTTGGTTCTGTAGCCATGCTTGGCGTCCGAGCAGAAATTTCTTTTGCCCCCTAAAAAATGAAGTTTTAGTTTAAATATTATGCCAAGTTATTCCCCTTTTAATATTAATTAGGAAATGGAAATAAAGCTTAAGTTAAAAACCGTGCTTTCAGCATTTGATTTTCCAATGTTTGGCCTGAGAAACTAAGGATAAATATTTTCACCCTTATATTTAACTGATCAGAAAAATATCAAAAAAAATATCAAATATCTCAAATGTAGTGTTCTATGGTACTTTAATTCTGTCAAAGAGTACTGAAAATTGATATCTACATTTGTATACCTGAGGTATTTCATTCTCAGATATTTCATATTTTTAAAAAAACTTTTCCAAGAATTTTAAGACACCCAATATTGTTCTGCAAATCAATAAATCAGTTTGAATATATTCTGTAATTGCTTTCTTAATACTTATGGAGTAATGTACATATATTATGTTTTCATGCAATCATTATTTGAGTGTGTCATTTTATAAGTGTGTGTCTTTGCAGGGGGGTAAAGGAAAAACGTCCAAGGATACGCCAGCCCGGAAGAGTGTCAGAAAAATGGCGTAAGCTTGTTTTAAAACATCACAAATCTGTATGGTCTGAATCACTTTCTTTCAATGATTATATAAAATGAAAACATACCGCATAATTTTTTGTTAATTGGAATGATCGTTTATTTAGAGGAACAACAATTTGGACTCCACTCTGAGGGGGGCTTAAGGTGTTTAGTTTGTCTGTCCTTCCATCCATCTATTCATCCAGATTACTTGTCTAGAAAGTGTCTTTTTTCCCTTTGGCCCAATCTGGCTTAAACTTTACCCACAGAGTGCCTATTGGTAAAGGATGTGCAAGGACCTTAAACAGAGTTTCTAGGTCAAAGGTTAAGGGCATAGCAGAATTATGTGAAAAATCTTTGTCTGGATCAGATATTCTCTTCCCTCAGTCCAATCTGGCTCATACTTAACACTTACAGAGTGCCTTTGGTCAATAAATGTGAAATCTTGAATGACATATCTAGGTCAAGGGTCAAGGTCATATTAGACCAAGCCAAAAAACATTTCAAAGCATTTTTACTCTATCCTTAGCCCTTCTGGCTCATACTTCACATGAATAGAGCTTTATGGTAAAGATCTCCAGTTTTAGACCAAAGATTATTTCCCATTGGCTTAATCTTGCTTATATTAAACCTAAATAATGCCGGTTGGTAAGTTTGACTTAAAGTTTTATGCCAACCTGAAAATTTTTAAGCCATATGTCATTGTAAAAGCAAAATCCTCGAAACTGCTTTTCTTTTATTTTCCGTTGTTTAAGTCCTTTGAGATTGTCACCATCTCAACAATGTCTAGTATGTATTTTTTTAAATATTTCCATTAGCTAGAATTTTGTATACAAGTGTTTGTCCTATAATCAAGTGATTTTAGGTTTTGTAATATTTTTAAGATGACAAATTAACACGTGATATTTCAAATTATTGATTTTAGTGAAGCAATTAAAAGGCATCTCAGGTATTGGTATTGAAAGAATTTTGCCTTTAATGGCTTTTAAATTAACTTATAGATGCTATCTAAACTTACATCCTGCACAGTACAAAAAATTATTACCTTTAGGGTATCTTATGTACATGTCCCAATGAAAATGTAGTCTCCATGTAAGAAGAAAAACTCCCAACCCTTTTTTTATATACCGGTAAAAGTTAAAATTACAGAAAAAACGTAGCATTTATACTGCTTAGCTTTTCTTTATCCTAACAAGTCATAAAAAATTTCTATTAAAAGACAAAACTGTCTATTAGTCTGTATATTAAACCCTTGAATACATTTAAACTGAAAAACTTTTTACCCTTTTTGATGGCTCTATCCTAACTTTGTTCAGATTAGTGGTAAGTTTTCTAGCTTCTTACCACTTTGCTTGTGCCTATACTTTGAGAATTAATTAAATTCATTATATATCAAAATATTTTTCTAATAAGCAGAGAAAAAAAAGCTATTTTATATTGATGTTTTATAAACTAATTTCAAAGTACAGGTACAGATATTGTTATCTGTACAGTAAGTGTTACTTTGACTTAGTTATGTGATTTACACACCTAAAGCATTACTCCCAAGCATAGTTTTAATGCAAAATAAATGGAAAGGTGGAGATTTATGCACAAATTTTGAATTGCAAACTAGAATATCCAACCCACAAACTTCAAACAAAAATAAATATTGTTAACCCCTTTACAATACACCTAAAGCCCTTGAGTAACTGATGAATATTAAATACCCGTACTAGTATATATTGAGTTTATAAGCTGAAATCATAAATATCTTTTTGTTCGTTTGTCCCTGCAGTCATTCCTTTAAACGACGGGCAGTCATAACACTGATGCAATCCCCTTTTGACCCTGGTGAGTTATATTGATCAAAGGTATTAATACCATACATGTAAGTCATACACAATACAAAGGTAAGGAAATACATGCACAATGATATCTCACATCATATTCTATTAATGCATTGCATATTACGATTTCATGACAATTACATGAATATTCAAGAATTTATTTAATGATATTTCAGGAAACAAAAGACAGGGTTCTCATGCTGAGTTACCAAAGGAAGAAAATCTGGATGTTGAAGTGGACATTTACATCACTGAGTTGTCTGCCCTTCTTAAACTTATACAGGTAAGAGAGCTCTCTACATTCAGGTACTGCCAGATGTATTGATGTCTCCTCTTCTTTGAACTCTGTCAATTACATGGTAACCTTTGCTGTTCTTTCAGAGTGAAGCTCAGTTGATGTCGGGAATAATTGCTGACAAGCACCACAGAAGTGTGTTTGATAACATTATTCAGGAAGGTTTGGACTCTGTCATAAAAAATGGAGAGGTATTAGAATTTATCCTCATCGGTGTCTTTCAAGTAATTTCTTCATAAAATTTCGTGATTTTTGGCAGTAAGATAATCATTTATTTTCAGTTGCTGGCAGTTAATGCCAAGAAAAGCATCGCCAAGCATGACTTCATCAACGTCCTGTCTGTGTTCCCAGTTCTCAAACATCTAAGGTCCATCAAACCAGAATTTGATTTGACTCTAGAGGTATAGTTTATTGATGAAGTTCAACTGATAATTACTAAGCACTCCTAAATTTAGATGAGTAGTTTTAAAATGGCAACCAAGAAAAAAACATACAGTACTACTTATTTATTTATTTATTATTCCTTTCAATTTTCAGGGATGTGCCACACCTACAAGGGCCAAACTGACTTCCCTGTTGTCAACACTAGGCAGTACTGTGAGTTCATTTTATATAGCGTTCCATTCAGGTTTAAAACTCTTTTTTAAGTAGCATCACTTAGCAGTAAAGTACATGTACATCATTGTTTTGTTTTGCAGGCTGCCAAAGCTTTAGAAGAATTTGCTCTTAGCATAAAGGTTAGTGAGTTCTAACATTGGAATGAGTAGACTTTATAATGAAAATGTTCTTATATCTTTAGGTATTCTTCCTTTTTTGACAATTTGTTTTGCAGACTGATCCAGAGAAGGCATCCATGCCAAAGGATGGAACAGTGCATGAATTAACCAACAGGGTAATAACACAGTTCAGTAGAGTGTTGTCATTGTGAAGTCTATCATTTTGATCAGAAACAACATTTAGCTGATGCCTGAGTCATTACGTATCTATCAATGTTAAAGAGAAGAAAATACCTTCTAAATGAAGAGAACAAGAGAATTTCTGATTGACCATAAATGTATGTTCAAGTTTACCAAAAGACATGTGTTTTAGACTGAATTCTTACATAAATAATAGTTTATAATACAAGATATGAGAAAGTTGATCTACTGTGCAGTGTGACTTGTATGAACATTGCAGACCATCATTTTCTTGGAGCCTCTACAAGATTATGCAGACACAGCCGGTGCCATGTTACTTCTTCACGGTGTGTATACTAAATATATGTACAGATCACATAAATTAATAGAGTGATCATTAATTCTCCACTCATTCAAACTTTACATATTCATGTATACAAGTTCAAGTCTGAAGCTATAAGAAATCAAAGTATAAGATAACTCTGACCTACCGGGATGTATACATTTACTAATGTGTAATGTTTGTTATATGTTTGATTAAAGCTGCTATTTCTTTAATCAGGAGAACAGGCAGCTCCCTCCGAGGCTGTGGACCCCAAGAAGAGTAAAATGAGACTGGCAGATTATATCAGTGAGTCCATGATCTCTGTACAAAGGAGATAGAACAACTATTTGTATTGAGGTTCAAATAAGTTATTGATATTAGCTCCGTTTCTGGACATGTTTGATTTATGTGCTTGAATTTATTATTCATATTCTTGTTTTTTCAAGCTAAAACCTTGTCAGCGCTGGGTCTGAACTTGACCATAAAGGCGGAGACTTACAGTGACCCGACCTTGCGACCAGTCTTTATGCTGAATAATTATCACTACATACTAAAGTCACTCAAAAGGTAGGTACCTTAGCCTGTTAACTATTCTCCAATGAATAGTACTGACATCTTGTTTAGTTGAATGATTTTTGTACGGGTTGTTTTTATGCAAATACATGTAGTAACCCTTTCAAATTGTTAACAATTTATTCTAGAGATTAAAAATTCAAATAGTTTAACTCTATTGAGTATTGTTCTTTATGTAGGAGTATTATTTTTTTTGTAGATCTGGTTTATTGGATCTCATCCATACTTGGAATAAAGATGTAGGACAATTCTATGAGGACCGAATTAACGAACAGAAAAAGCTTTACTCAGAGAGGTTGGACATCACTTATTGTTCAAATATTTCTTCATGCATTTATTGCAAATCATATGTGTACAAAATTGTCTGATATTGAATATTGAATTTTTAAAGAATACTATCATAATGATCACTACATTTATACATAAATTATGTGAGATTTTGAAATGAATTTTACATATTAACCACTGATAATTGTTATGTTGCAGTTGGAGCCGAGTGATGCATTATATTACAGAAGTTCATGAACCAATATCTCAGCAGAGAATCCAGGCCATGGAAAACAGCAAGGTGAGGAGGGCAGGGTCAGAATCAGTCCCAAAATTCAGGCCATGTTTAATATGAGTATATTAACCTAATTTTATATATTTCAGAAATGTGGATCTAATTTGATTGCCAAATATTTTTTTCTGATATTTCAAGTATATTAAATGACTATTTTATACTAGTGTGCCATGTTTATTTGATCTTTTAAACATCCTATTTGTTTTTGTGAACTTTGGAATGTTAGGTGCAAGAGATACATGTAAGTAATGGCTGTGAAACGCAAATTCAAATTAGATGAACTATATGCATATACCATACTCTCCTGAGACGAAAATTGTAGAAGTTATCTTAACCTGTTAAGATCGCCAGTTGCCCAGTGTATTGATACATATACTGATAAAGTACATATGACTGTATTTTCAATACATGCGTCTCATCTTGACTTCTTCCAATTTATAATCTTGACTGAATTTACAGCATACATATAACTGTAAATTAACTTTTATTCACTTGCAAAATTTTTTTCGTGAGATTCACGAGAGCCTAATTGTCATGAGTATTTCTTGCAGTATAGTTGTAATAAAAAAATATGAGTTGATAAGGCTTGGTTGCAAAAATTAGCTGCTCTCATGCGCGGATCTAGAGGAGGGGTTGGTGTAGTCCGAACACCCCCCCCCCAGAAAATGAAAATTTATTAAGTTTACATAGTAAAATTATCGCAAATCTGCCCCTTAAACCCACCCCCCCCCCCCCCCACCCCCCGGCAAACACAATTATCCCTCGGACCCCCCCTGGAAAAATTTTCTGGATCAGCGCATGGCTGTGAACCATTTTGTGTAATTCATTATATATAGTTGTGGGGAATAATAGTTTGTTTACAGTATTCCAATATTGTGATTAAACTAGCATATAACATAATTCTATACAAATAAGAACTTCTGCATGAATTTTCTTATGTGTTTCAGAATAAAAAAAAAACTTCAATTATCTAGAATAAAAAAATTTCATTATTTTCTACCAAAGTATACATTATATAAAAGGAAGTTTACTAGTATATCATACTTTGTATTATATTGTGGCATACATCTATTAAATAATAAAAATGTTATGAAATAATTGTTACCTTAAACTCAAGGGACCGAGAAAAGCATTCAAGTTATTTGATTGTGATTTAACTGTCAAAAGGTGACACTGGTTTAGACCTCAAAATCGCTATGATACAATGTATATCATTGTACAAGGTATTTAAAATATCAACTATGAGCTACTTAAGTTTAATTATAACAGTAACAATTCAATTTGAAAAGCTCATTGTAATACATGTACTTCAAAAGAAATTAAGCAAGAAATGGATTTGTGCAAGAGTGAGGTAAATATTGGTTAATTTTTCAGCTGAAAGACAAGGAAAAACAGAATATCAAAGATAAGTTTTCTGTGAGTATTTTAAGAATACATGTGGATTTTTGACAATAAATTTATGCCACATTATTTCATGTAATATTGAATTCTATCAGTCAATAGTTCACTAAACAGTTGTATACCACTAATTGTTCCTTTTTCTTATCCATATTCTCTCATAATCCTTCAGGGATTCAACAAGGAGTTGGAAGACATTCTCAAAATTCAGAAAGGATATGCTATTCCAGATCCAGAATTACGTGAACAAATGAAAAAGGACAACAAAGACTTTATCATTCCTGCTTTCAGAATGTTTTTGGACAAATTTAAACGGCTGAATTTTACCAAAAATCCAGAGAAATACATTAAATACTCTGTGCAAGATGTAGCTGAAGTGGTCGACAAACTATTTGATATGTCTGCTTGATATTGATATTCTATTATTTCTGTAAATGTGATTGCTTATTAATTTAAAAGAAACTCATTTATAGTTTGAAAAGAAGTTTTAACTTAGCTTAATGAGCTTAACTTGTTTTTCTTCAACTTTTTAAACTTAATGTTCAGAGAAATGGACACTTTCGTTTTCATATATATGTTGATGCATCTGAGATCAAAATGAACTGACTTTTGAAAATGCCTCTAAGAATGACATGGATATTGTATGTAAAATGCATATTCTAGTTTAGGATCAGAATTAAGCTCCTCTACTTTTGTCCAGTGACATAAATAGCTTGACAATCAAATATGTTAAGGACAGAATTCATTTCTCCCAGAATTTAGGCTTCTAGTCAATAATATATGTTAAGTTCAATTTGTTGGATATTTAAATTTGTAATTCAATTGAATTATCTATATGGTGGAAGAGTCTCATCACAAGGAGATAATTTTGCACACATGTATTTGTTTATTTTTGTTATATGTAATGTATTTGTGCAATACTTTGAATATCATTAAAAACCTATTATTGTTCTACCGTAAATAAAACTGAAGTTGTCAGATTTATTTGTAATACCCGGTTCAGTCTTCAAAACATGCATGGAAATTTTTTAAAAACATTATATGTTTTGCATTCTAAATTTACAAAATAAAAAAGGGTACAATTTTGAGACAAAGCTACAGCATTAATGTGCAAGATTTAACCTTTTTTCAATAAATGGTTGTAGAGTGGACATCAATAAACCCCTTTCATGTTTTTTCTTCAGATTTTAAGCCTGCAGCTGTTTAGTTCTAAGTGATTTAGGAAGTATTACTCTGCACTTGTATGGCATGCACATTTACATGTTAACCCTCATATTTACCGGTACCGTGTTTTTTTTTTTACAATAGTTTTGATCAGTTTTTGGTTCAAATAAGTTTTTTACAAGAAATGTTTACATTTTCGTCCACATTTGTACAAGATGACTGTACATTCCCCTAAAATGAGACAAAATCTGACGGATGGAACCACAACATATTCAGATCCGTTTATGATCTGCTACAACTATCATCGACAAACCTATGCAAGTGGTGTCTTGCATAAACAAAAACTGTCAGCTATGGGGAAAACACTCTAGAACAGATCTTGTCATTTTGCAAAATCGTTCCAAAGAGAGAGTACCGAGAGAGTTAGCAAACGTCCTTGAAAAGAAACAGTAGTAGACGAGGAGGAATTAAGAAAGATAGGAAATTCACGAACTTTGTAAGAGGTGATCCAACTTAATCCGGGAAATAAAATAAAGAATCAGAAATCCATCCTGGATTCAGCAAGTTCCTGTAGTTGTAGGCGAATCGTAGGCGATGGATGGCATTTTCAGACATCAAACAACCTCCGCTCTAAAAATGTTATAGTTCTTTGAGCGCAATATGGTCTCAATGATTGAACTTATTGTCGGAGTCCAATTAGAAGATATTCGATGACACCTTCCACAGCAAGAAAGTAGGATTAGTGATCGAAATATGCAACAAAGGATGAAGTGCATGTGTAATACCCGTTGAAATTGGCTATTATAGATTCCCAGTACAGTGTAAAAGAGAGACTGGCCTGAGTATCATGAGATAGGTCAGAAGAACTATAATAAAGAGACTGCCAACTTTATCTGAAATATCAGCATGCTGGAAGTCATAATCATAGCTGACTAACCGAACTGAGGACGTTCCAGGATAGGGTCGAACTGGCTGACGACGCATGTAGATAAAGAAAAAATCGTATCATTGTATTGGGATTACCGTAACTTTAATCCACGGAAACCAGTGACATCCTGGAAAGACTAAACATTTAAAGGAAGAATCCATCTCTTTGATAATGAAAGCGAGAAGTTCACAAGAGACAGCCAAGAATGAGGACAGGAAAGAGATCAGAGGACCTGCCATGAATGACAATGAAAGATGAAACGAGTTAAATGATGACAATCTAAAATCCATTCTGAATTGACTTTTCAAGATGATGCAGAAAGAAAGGTCAGGATTCTAATAGGGTCTTTAAGAAAGCACCACCTCCGAAAATCTAAAGCAGAGAAGACGGAACGGTTATATATGTACAACAACTTTGGAACAGTTTATTATCAGGCTTAAATTCTTTACAGAATAGAAAATATAAAGGAAAAGACAAAAACATCATTTATGAAAACAAAATGTGTCTTAGACCCTTTCATATTCACAGAGCCTGCTTTGGATGACGAAAGTCAGTATTTTTGAGGACTAGAAGCAAGGTGTAGAACAACAGCAGACCAGGTTTTTAATGATTTTTTTCTTAGCTTTTAAGATCAGGGTGTTGGATATCTTTCCATTTTCAGAAACAAAATTTAGATATGTTGTATAAATAAAGGAATTCTGATTAAAAATTCCTGTTTTAATAATTTTCCAGGACGGGTATAATCGACTTAGTTTATTTATAAAATCAAACAAAGTGCATCATTACCCAGGAAAAGAGAAGTGATGGGGAAACTTCTTTTGTTTCTTGATAGGTATGGCTGAACCTTTTCTTTAGTTTTCCATTTTTTTTTCAGAATAATTTATATGTTATGTCTATGACATCCCATGGCATTTTCATCTTATTTCGATATGTGCTTGTCTATCAAAGATATAGAAGGTAGAATACTCCTTACCACTAAGAATGAAAACATGAAGGCATTTACAGATGTTCTGTACCAGATTTTGCATTATTTATGTTTTTACATCAATGTTATTCATGTATTTATTTTGCTAAAAAAGGATATGTAATTGAACAATTTTTAGAATGTGATATCAAAGTTACCAATACATTGTATGGCTTAACATTTTCTTTAGTTTTCTATTTTTATGGTACAGAGTAATATATATATATTGTGTATGATATTCCACATTAATTTCATCTTACTTTGATATCTGTTTGTCTATCAACAAAATATGAGATAAAGAATTACTTACCACTAACAATGAAAACATAAAGGATTCACAGATGATCAGTTACATATTTTGCATAATTCATGTTACTGTATTTCGGGTTTTTTTAAAATCACAATCCAGCGCTATTTCTTTACGTCAATGTTATTCATGCAATTTTGCTAAAATAGGAGATGTAATTGAACAATACTTGGATTGGGATAATTAAAATGGGGAAATAACCTGGAAATCTTGTCCAGGATATCGTCAAACACGGGAGAGTGTTGAGCAGTGGTCTGATACTTACATCATGAAACTTCTTTGTTATATGATTAATTTTCTTTCATGAAGGCACATTTTGATATAGATTACTAATATCTTTATATTTGCATTTTTATATTATGGGTGTTTTTTTTTTAGTTTTTATTTTAAGTTATATGTTATTTTAATACGACAAATACATCTTATTTTAAAATAGGAAGTCCAATTTAAATTTTTGTAGTGAATGGAACAATTAAGGCACATGTTCTTAAAAAAGACTACACCTAGATACATGGAATTGGTATTGTTTTATTATAAAACAATGATAATGATGCATGATTTACTTTTAATTTGCATTTAATTTTTTTAAAGCGACAGATTGTGCATTCATGATTGCAACAGTGTATTTTTCCTCATGTTTGAAGTTTATCCTGGATCCACTGTAGATGATACTTGACAACTGTGTACACTCCTGGAGCATTTGGATTCCCACAACCTCTTCCCCACGATGTCACTCCCAATACAGTGTATTTACCTGGTAAACACAAGTTTGAAGGTAAATTAAAACAAGATACACTTCAGAGTATAACGTACTGATTCGACTGAATGTTGTTATCAATAATGGTTGATGTATGTGATGCTTACCCCCGACTTTACAGACAAGAGGCCCTCCACTGTCACCCTGACAAGTGTCTATGCCACCTTTCATGTATCCAGCACAAAACATGCTGGGAGTCAGAGAGCCTTTATATACGTTACGACATGTACTACGATCAATCATAGGAACTTTTGCATACTTCAATTTGTTTGGAGAACCTGCAACAGCAAATGAAAGGTAAAAATTATAAATATATTTGTGCTGGAATCGGCTTTTATTTACGATAACTGTTTTTGTACTACTGTTCCCGATATGCAAGTGTCTATATACGAGTTTTGTACATGTAACTGAACGATACGTTGCCACTTTTTAATGTTAAATAGAAATTTCATACTGCTGAAAAAGTGATACCCACCTAATGAAGTCGCCCCCCACCCTGATATATAACAGTCCAAGTCCACAGTGTACCGTGTGTTATCAGAGGGCAGACACGCAGGTTGGACGTACATCCCAGCCATGATTCCTCGACCATCTTTTGGAGTTATCTTAATCAAAGCTATGTCATTGTCTAAGGTCTCAGCTGAAAAATAATTGCAAGATTCCCATGCATTTTATATCACAAAAATAGAGATTTTTCTGGCAATGAATTTGTGCAGAAGAAAATTTAGACTTTGGTTTTTTTTTTATTAATTTATGCTTAAAAATGTAGCTATTCTTTTAATAAGTAGTACTTACAGTCATAGCCCTCATGCATAAATATTTCCTCCACTTCGAACTCTTCCTCATCAGAATCAGGCTCTTTGTTGTTCAGGTCTCCAACCCGTATGATAAGATCGGACTTAACTTTACTATAGAACAAAAAATAGGAACGACCATAATCTTCCTTGTGATATTTTAATAGTGGTTTATAAACACGGGGCAGTTGTGAACAACATAACTGATTTAAGAACTTAGATTCACATTATTATCACTTGAAATATTGCTAACTCGTCAACTCTGAACTTACTCAACAAAACAATGGGCAGCACTCAGAATCCAGAACCGGCTAAGGACGATACCTCCACAGTGTGGGGCATCTATTTTTCTGGTTTGTGTTCGATAGCTGACTTTTCTGATCGCCACCTGCCAAGGAAACATCCCATAATCAGCATTTAGTCCTCCATGTATCTTTAAAGGAGGTCGCCAGTCCTCAACCGATTTTTCACTTGTGTCTCGTTTTCGTCTCGAGTTAATCACATCCTCCATTGGTCGTCTACCACAATCTGAAACGAAAATACGTTCGAGTCATGTTGACACAATCATCTGTATATACATATAAATTGTAACATGAGAAACAGGGGATAGCCATTTTCACAACACTAATTCCAACGCTAATTTTTACCAGTGGGAAGTTGGTTGATATCATCAGTTGATATCTCATCTGCAGAGTAACATATGACCCCTGCGTCTTCATTGTGTGCACAGTTGTTCTGGCCCCATCCAGAACTGTCACAGTCCAACAAGGAATCCTCTGTTCCATAACAGGCAACATCATCCAAGTAAATAGGACCTGATCCCCGCCCAAACCTTGCATTAGATACTGCCACTCCACTCCTGTGGAAAAGAAGATTAATTTTCATGAAATTATAAATGTATCGTGCATATGTTCCGATACTTATGAAAATGATCATTTAACATTTGAAATCAACTTTTCTTTAATAGACACAAACCATGTGGAGGCATTTATTTATAATAAAATTGATTCTATTTATGTGTCTTAAGACTGATTTACACGATCTATCTACACGTCAGTATACCTGTATCCTAGCATTGTACACACGACCTTGGCATCAAGGTCATCCCAGTCATCATCACACACTGATCCTTTAACTCCATTGTACTCCAATTCCAAAGTTCCTCGTCCTTCGATTCCCTCAACATTGTTAACCAAGCGAATGATCACTTCGTCATCTACGATGTTGTAAAATGGAATAGTCGAACACTCTCTTACTTTTAACAATATTTTGTTTTATTTTAGTGTTAAATTTTGTTTGAAAAGAGTCAATTAGAGAGGTTAAGCATTTAAGCGTGTACGTCTAGTTTAGTCTTTCCAGGATGTCACACATAAATTTAGGGGATTCCCCTAATTACACGTAATCGTACACGTACACGTTGAAATGCTTAACATAATGTACTGGTAGCTGACAAGATTAATAAAGATATCTGGTTAATTTAGTTGTAATATTAAGCGGATGACATGATAGATTGTTATAATTAATAACACTTGATGATATTTTCTAACTATAAGTACAGCTACTTGAGTCAACTGGACAATATTGTCTAAAATAGAGATACATGTATTTTTAACGATACGCACCAATTATCGATGAGAGTATGAGAGGAATATGGGTAAATAATGATATAGCGCAATGTACATCTTAAGAACACAAATAAAAACCCTAGGTATGTTTTCTCACTTGGACAGTAACTAGTAACTAGAAGCCAAGTTTCTTTCATCTCGTAGCCAGTTACTAGTCGCTAAGACTCAGTCTTCGTGTTATAGATTACAAATACTTTATCAATGTATACATACTAAGGTATCTTAAAAGTATATCAAATGATATAAACTCACTTGTTAACCAAGCGAATGATCACTTCATCATCTACGGTGTTGTAAAATGGAATAGTCGAACACTCTCTTACTTTTAACAATAATTTCTTTCATTTTAGTTTTAAATTTTTTTTTTGAAAAGAGTCAATACCTGATCCCTGACTACTTGTAGTGGTTGCTATTGTGGTGGTAGGGGCGTTACAAATAACCCCAACATCTTCTGAATGCCCACAATTACTGATGCCCCACCCATCGTTTTTGCACTGAGACAA
Source organism: Magallana angulata (assembly GCF_025612915.1). Classification (NCBI taxonomy): domain Eukaryota; kingdom Metazoa; phylum Mollusca; class Bivalvia; order Ostreida; family Ostreidae; genus Magallana; species Magallana angulata. Next base: position 11,622,054 of record NC_069120.1, on the reverse strand, counting down.
GGATCTCTCTGTACCCTGACATCTGACATTGTCAAGGAGAACCATCCCAGAACCAGGACCAAAATATCCTTCTTCAGTAGCGACGCCTGTCCTGGAAGACAAGAGTGTTTATGCCCAATCTGTTAACTCAATGATAAAGTAAAATACACGAATTTAATAGCGCTATATTTCACTGATTCAATGTTGAATGTCTATTTATTGTCATACTCAAAACTCAGTGAAGACATACGGCAAATTTTACCCAATACATGATTGATTTTAGACAGTGTCTGCGATTCTTCCTTTATACCTGTAACCCATTATATAAATTTTACCTAATAAATGATTGACAAAAGACAGTGTCTGCAGTGCTTCTTTTATACCTGTAACCCATCATACGACACACAACACCGGCCTCTATATCAGTGAAGAAGTCGTCACACACAGTCCCGGTCACGTTCCCTATAGTTAACACCACCCGCCCTTCACTGGGGGTCTTCCCTTCCACCAGCCTCACTCTTACCTCACGGGAAGCTGTAGATATGTTACAATTTACATTCATTATCATATATCCGGTAATTATTCGCGATGGCATAATTTTCGCTTTTTTCGCTTGTGTAAGATAATAAATTAATTCAACAATCCAGAAGTCAACTCAAATAATTTCGATTTGATAAAACATGAAAAATATCACAAAGGAATCATATTAAACATGAAAAGGTCATTTATCATGACAAAGAAAAACTTATATAGGATCCTAATCAAACATTTTGAAATAGGAATGTAAAATGAATATAAAAGAATGAAACGACAAAAAATGTGAAACGTGTATGGTTTGCATTAATCGTATTTTAATTTAAAAAAAGAAGATGATAAGATAGTAAATAATAGAATATAATTTTCACATTGTAATATTATTTTTTCAATGAACCGAATTTGGTCTTTTGAATTGTGTTGACTGAACCAAACATACTACATGCATATTGTATTTGAAAAAAATAAACAGATTGGGCTATTTCTCACCAACAGAGTCGTCTTCACAGTCCACTCCCACGTCTTCCTTATGTGTGCAGTCGGAAACCCCCCAGCCTGTGTGATTACAATCCTGGATGTGGGATTCGTTTCCAAGACATCCAAGATTATCCAACCAAATAACACCTTCTCCAGGACCATACAATTTAGACGGTTTCCCACTCCTGAAAATTTTCATATCCGTTATAAATATTTCAATATTTTTCCACTCTTTTATTTTAATTTTGGTATTTAAGAATATTCAAAGGTGTTTTAACAACCGTACCTGTATCCAAACATTTGACACACAACCGTGGCGTCTTTTTCATCAAAGTGATCGTCACAAATGGATCCCTTTTCTCCTTTATACCAGAGCTGTATGCGGCCTCTACTGGGTACGTCACTGTTAACCAAGGTAATGCTTACTGTATCTAAAATAGATTTGGGCAGGTTATTACGTAACACAATTTCACTGTGACCTTTTTTCATTCAAATATCATTGTTTCATTGACTTACCTGTGGATGATTGAGTCGTTGATCTAGGTGTTGTCGAAGTTCGTTTCGTTGTATCATCGAAGGCACCTTTGGATAGTGAATGAAATACGTATATTTGATTTTTTGTAATTTCACAAATATAAACAAGAATTTTGCAGGAATATGCCCAAATCTAGAACAAGAAATGTGTTATATATTTACCTTCACAAATGACCCCTGCATCCTCTGTATGTTCACAGTCATGTTCCCCCCAAGGTCTGCTAGAACAATCTAACAGAGATGTTTCGTTACCACGACACTCGACATCGTCCAGCCAGATGACCCCTGACCCTGCCCCAAAGAATGCATCGACCTTGGCCTGACCCCCTCTACAGTACATTATTTTTATTGTATAAATAGGGTAAGTTTTCACACTGAATTTTAAAGTTGATATTGATCTAAAATATATGCTGCATATTATGTGTATTTTGTTAGGATTATTTTTTTATTTTCATTTATAGCCATGTTTACAAATACATGTTTTAAAAAAGCATTAGACTTATACACATGTATTATATGCATGTTCCCTAAATAACCAGTATACAAATGGAGTCAAGTAAGCATTACTGATTTAATCTCTGTTAGCACGGTAACAAGAAAAAGAAGACCAAATGAAGTGTGTTTTTTAAAGTGAATTTACTGTTATCTATTACCTAAATCCCATCAATTTGCAGATTATCTTAGCACTGGCGTCAGTCCAGCCATCATCACAGATAGTTCCTCTCATCCCATTCCTGACAATCTCCACTCTTCCACTATATGGAGTCTCTCCGTTTACAAGGTTAACTTGTATATCTACACGTAAGTACCAGTAAATCAGATATAAATCATTTTCATTAAAATACACAGATTTCTTCATTCTTTGCATTATTGATTAATTAACGCTATACCACAGCTTTGTTCATCTGAACCATCTCTGCAATGCTCTGTTCCATCACACACTTGCTGAGGAATCAAACATCTCTCATTGTCACATTGAAATTCCTTCTCTGTACATGCTGTATTTAACAAAATTTACAGTATTTTGTCAATCCACCATTGTAATGTGTCCGGGATACTTAGTTTTTATACCCGCACTTTCTAAAGAAAGTTCGGGTATATTGTTGTTACCCTGTTCCGTCCGTCCGTCCGTCTGTCCGTCCGTCTGTCCGTCCGTCCGTCCGTCCGTCTGTCACGTTTTACTTTCTCAAACTGCTCTTACATCTTATAAACCAGCAAACTGAACTCTTGGAGTTTGATTTGGGGTATCATGTTGTTTTGTAAAAAGGTTTCAAAAATTCTCTGTTAGTCCTGGGGGTCAAATAATTGGTAAAAAATGACGTTTTTTCACAAAAAACCTTCTTCCTCGAACTCCTCCTACATTTTCAACAGTAGACAAATCATCTTTTGGAATATGTTTTAGGGTATCCTATAGATGCGCAATAAGGTTTCGGAATTTTCAATTTTGTCCTGGGGGTCATTTAATGGCTGAAAAATGACGTTTTTTTTACAAAAAAACTGGTTTCAAAAACGTCACTTTTTTTTGGCAGTAGCCAAATGATCTTCTAGAATATGATTGGGGGTGTCATATTGAGGCGTGATCAGGTTCCAGAATTTTTTTTTATTAAGGGGATCAGTGGGCAACAAAAAATGACGTTTTTTGGCCAAAAAAATATGGTTCCCAGAACTCCTCTTACAACTTTTGGAGTAGCTACGTCATCTCTTGGGATATAATTGGGGCTGTCCTATAGATGTGCAATAAGGTTTTCAAAATTTTAATTTCATCCAGGGAGTCAAATAGTAGCAGAAAATTGGCGTTTATTACTAAAAAACAAAACATTGATCCAAGAGCTCCTCTTATGATTTAATGGATAGACAATCATATCTTGGGATACGATAGGGACTGTTATATAGATGTGCAGTAAGGTTTTAAAAATTTAAATTTCATCCAGGGAGTCAAAAAGTAGCAGAAAATTGACGTTTATCACTTAAAAAAAACATAGATCATGGAAATCCTTTTATGATTTAATGGATAGACACATCATATCTTGGGATATGATAGGAACTGTTCCATACATGCGCGGATCTAGAGGGGGGGTCGGGGGGGTCCCGACCCCCCCTGGAAAATGAAAATTTATTAAATTTACATAGTAAAATTATCGCGAAAATATGCCTCGGACCCCCCCTGGCAAACACAATTATCCTTCGGACCTCCCCCTGGAAAAAATTTCTGGATCCGCGCATGCCATAGATGTGCATTACGGTTTTGAAAAATTAAATTTAACCCTGAGGCCCATTACCTACCGGTACATACCTTTTGATGCCCTTTATGGATCAAGAATATATATGGTTTAGGGGTGGGGATCTCAACCGTTTTCGAGATATTCGTGCACTTCCTGTTCAAGGGGGGTCATGACCACCCCCAGGGCCCATGACCTACATACCGTTTGATGCCCCTTGACACAAGGAACAAGAATATATATGGTTTAAGGGTGGGGATCTCATCTGTTTTGAAGATATTAAGGGACTTGCTGTTTGAGGGGATCAGAACCACCCACAGGGCCCATGACCTACATAACATTTGATGCCCCTTGACATCAGAAACATGAATATATATGGTTTAGGGGTCATGATCATAACAGTTTCTGAGATATATAGTAATTTCAAATTCCTGGGGGGTGGGGATGACCCCAGGGGTCAGATCTAATAAACCCTATATATTGCCAGTAACAGCCAATATATGATTATGAAAACCCTATATTATTATCTTTGTCCGTTTTCAAGTTACCATTTACAATAGAGTCTACGATTCTTCCTACAAGGTTCAATGTTAGACCCCACACCCTTTTGACACCCCCCTCCCCCGAAAAGTGGTTGTCTAACCCAAAATGAGAAAAATCAAACCAGGGTGCATAACTAGATATGCAGGCCTATCAAGTCCTAGAGTTTTGTACAATTCTGTTCAGCCATCTCTAAGAAACAAGTTCAGAGCAGGAAAGAAGAAAAAGAAGATAAAGAATAATAATACATGTATTAAGAACCGTACAAAAACAATAAGTCTTCAAATTTCATTCGGGAGACTTAATAATAAAGATTAAATAGAGATAGGATCATCAAACATCAATAATTCAAAGATAATTGACAATTTCTGATTCTAAGGGGGTCAGGATGACCCCTTAGGGTCATGACTTACATGCCATAATGATCTGATGCGCCTGCATGACCTAAGGAGGAATAATATCTTTGGATTAAGGTGGGGATGGTTTTTATGATATTTAATAATTTCAGGAAGAGCATTTGGGATCATGACCTACATACCATCTTAAATGCCTTGAACAAAGAAACAATAATATAATATGTACATGATATATGATCGATCAATTTAAGAACACAGATATAGATCAATCATCTGTTTTGTAATACTTCCTATGTATATATACATGTATATGTATTAGTTTTTGTTTTGTTCTGTATGACTTGGAACCCCCACTCCCAAACAAACTCAAATATAAACTGTTCTCCCCCCCCCCCCCCTTGTCGAATGATCAATCAAAATCAAAATATAATTGGGGTGTCTAAAAACTTACATAAACTGGTAAAAAATGTTATTCTTAAAAAAATTATGTTACACCTTGCATAAATGACAAATGATCTATTGAGATATGATCAGAGGTCATATTTCTACCTTGGGATCAATAAGTAGTATTCATTGACAAGTTAAAATTAATAACAATAAATTATTCAAATTATAAAAAATGTTTATATCCACATTCACCCCCCCCCCCCCCCCCAATCTAATCTGGTTAAAAAGATTCAGTCTTCTTAATACATTCTTACATGTGTACAGAAGCACATTTTAAATCATTTCTTGATTGCTTTTTCTCTTGTGATTAACATTTTGGATTAACAAAATGTTATATGCATCACTTCCATGTGTATAAATCGCCTATTTGGGGCAATTGTAAAGTTTCCTAAACAAAGCAGTGACATATCATTAGGCTAGGAATTACCCGGCACATGGATCAAACACTACTGTATAACATATGAATAAGATAAAATACATTATTATGGGGGTTGGGGGGTTAAAGACAATACCTGGGGGTCATTAATGTACTTTACACCATTTGATGCATCATGCATGCATAATGACATTAGAAGATATTTTGTATTTTCCTGTTTCGTGGGGTCAGAACAGTCCCATAAGGTCATGACCTACATTGTATTTGATGCATTATAATACATTAGGAAAGAAATACTCCTTCCTTCCTTTTATAACTCATATAAAAATGATAAGTGTCTACACCTACTTACATGTAATACACAAATTTAATAAGAAATTGTTTATACAGGGTCAATATGGGGTCAACTCAATAGTGCATGATCATGCAGTCTGACAAATTTGCAACTAAATGACAGAAACTTTACAAATGCGATAGGATAGGTAACAATGATAAGCTTATCTAAGTATTAAAAGATGATGATACAGTATGCTGTCAAAGGGAGATCACATTTAGAAAGTGAAAGTAGAACTTATATATGCATGCTGGCATCTCATTATATTGCGCTACTGCTACTACATGTATTATGCTTACCTAAATTGGTCAACATCATAATGATAATCCAATTAAAACACAATAATGAATTCCTTTAGCTGATCTTAACTAGGGGCCTAATCCTTTTCTGCATACGGAAAACACAGACATGTATGTATGGGTGTTGCTAAAACGTGGAACGAAAAGCGGAACGGAAAGCGGAACGGAATGGAAAATAGCATCACGTTTATCGCTTAAAAAGGGTATAGACTGGCCAGAAACGATTTACTTTGTATCTTTTATTTATATCTAATGAATGATTATCAACATGTTGTTATCTTATTAATATTCATATGAATGTCTATCAATTATAGCATTGTATTCATTCGGCTTTAGTTGAGTACGAAACGGAAAAATCAAATGTATATATTTTTATATTTCAAATATGATGATGTACATGTATATACTTACATCAAAATTGAATTGTCGGTGTTGTAGACGATCTTTTATCATACAGACGATACAGTATCATTGAGATGGAAGAAAAAAAACCGTAGGACTGAGGACATTAAAAATTAAAATACAGAAAACATTAAAATATACCCGGTAATTTGTGAAACTAGTAATTTGTGAAACTAGTATTTTTAGCAATGCAATTTTGTTTACGGTACGTTTGCATTACTAAGCAGTTGTTTATTCCAGCAGCTATAAACATATGATCTGAATAGAGAGCTCTAGACGTTGCCTAATTTGATTTTAAGATTATATATTGGGACTATAGTATGTCGATCCCAAAACATTCATGCAGCACATTTGGACGATTTATAATGGAAAATGTTGACATCTTTTCTCCATTTGGAAGTCACTCAGAAGACCTTGCACAATTTTTCAACACTATAATCCGGGTCTGTTGAAATGCAAAACCCCGTAGACTTCTTTGTTTTTAGCCGTGTATTTATACCAGCTGATAAGCTAGAGAGGACTTTTTAAAGAAAGAATAATGAGAATGTGTAATGCTTCTAAAAGAGAATCGCTTAAACCCTGAGGTATATATAAATATACAGCAAAAAGTGAATCGAGGATATTTTGGGACAGAATATAGTGGTCAATGCATGTACTGTTAATTTTGAGGTAATAAATATTCTTGAATAAATAATCTAATATTGCTAATCTTTCAAAAAAAAAATAAAAAGGTACATAAAGTATATCGTTTTAGCATGATTAACAAATCTATGAGGTAAATAACATTAGATAAGATTTTCCATTTTCCCTTCCGTTCCGCTTTCCGTTCCGTTTTCCGTTCCGCGTTTTAGCAACACCCATGTATGTGTACACGTGAACCCATCTTATCGAAGAGCTGGGTAAAACTAGTACCCGCTAATGAGACATGCAGACCTGTGTTGTGTACGTAACTTCAGACAAAGATCATTCATTTGTAACATGCATGTATTTTTATGACCTATTCTTCAAATCCACTTGCACTATTTTATTAGGTAAATAACAGCTTTAAGGTGGTGCAGGACACCTGCATATTGTGATGTACATGTATACTTTCTATTGAGATAAACAATAAAGTATATCAAATATTGATTAAATATTTACCCCCCAAATAATGTTACCTAACATTGAAGCGCAATGGGTTTGAGCGTTTACATGTCTGTAAGAGCATTGGGGTCCAAGGTGTATTTTTGGTACTTTTACAATTGATATAAATGAATTTTCATGGGGAGGGGGGGGGTGGGTCTGGACCCCTCACTCCCACCCCTTCTCTAAATCTGTGCACACGATGATGTTCATGTAGGCACACAGAAGCAAATCTAAAACCGGCAACCGCCACGGGGAGGGGGCATAATTTAATTTTCAATTTTGTTTGTAATAATTATATAGACCATTATACTTTCTATGACATAAAATGTTAAGATTATTGATTTACTGAAAATTCAATGCAAACAGTTCTACCCCATATTGCACATAAAGTGCTGCTCATGTCACGATGTGTATTATCATATGAAAATTATAAATTTTAATTGTATTACCGGAGCTTGCATACAGCCTTCATTTTTAATTAAACTGGTACAAAACAGTGTTATTTAGGGGCAAACACATGGTGCGGGTATTACTGTCTAATGACAGCATCTAGTTTTTTTTTTTTTTTTCAAAACCCTGTTATTTCACTTGTATGAGCTTTTAGTCTTTGCTAGATTTTAAACGAATGCAAAATATTTATCACAAGTTCAACTAAAACAAATATATAGATGTAGCCTCAAGATCTCATAAAAAATCATTTCATTCCCAACCTACCTTTTTATATTTTCGTGATTACAAAAACCTGAGAAGTATTGATATTAATTAATATTTTTACTCGAGAGACGTGATCTCTGATACCTTCATTAATTCAATTAACTTAGAGTATTATTTTATGAGATATGCATTGGATTCACGAATGATAACATATTATTGTGTAACACTTGTATCAAATAGATGTAACATATGGCAGATCATTTAACCTTTGGAGGGATAGCAAACAACACCGGCCACTTCGTAGCTCCCACAGTCATGTTCCTTCCAGGGGTTCTTGTTGCATTCCTCCAAGGAGCTCTCGCCTCCAGTACAGTTTACTTCATCCAACAAGAAGTTACTGTTTCCAAGTCCAAACGCCCCAACTTGTTCTGCTTTTTCAGCTCCTCTGTTTTGAAAAATTATCAATATTGACATACATAATGAGAAAAGAAGGGAATTCATCATTTTAATGTCCCCTCGTCCAATTTGTAATGAAATTTAATGACTGTTTGTCTAGTCATATTGGATGATGGAGTTCATTAAAACGAGTGGGATAAGATGAACGTTATTTACAACAAATTGTCAATGGTAAATTTGATATTTCTTTTTTGATACCTTGCAGTGAAACCCTTTTAATTTGCTATCGTCAGAGTGTTGACATTTTAAACGAATATCTATCATATGCAAACCCTCGGAGACAATTATCAAATGAAGACTAAATCACAATTTCATATTTTCATATAATTTCCTACCCCTCGAAGCCTAGCATCCTGCAGACAACTTGTGCATCATTGATGTCCCAGTTGTCATCACAAATCACTCCCCATTCTCCATAGTACTGAAGCTCCACCCTCCCGGAATACTCATTATCCCCATCCACCAGGCGAATTCCCAAAGGTGGAATGGTATTTCCCGCTAAAAATTTACAGATATAACTCGTAATCGCTGAAAAATGATCAACGTACTTTTTTATGAAGTCAGTTGTGTTTCACTCCTTACAAATCAAAATTTCGCAAAGAGACAGGAAAGAAAAATATTTCCATTAAAACTGCAATTGGACGACAAATTACCACACTCCTCCTCGTCAGAGAGATCTCCGCAATCATCATGGGAATTACAGTGTAGACTCTGGTCAATGCAATGGCCATTCCTACACCTGAATTTATCAATGCATCCATCTAAAGAAATAAATTAAATAATTACGTTGAAGATTTTACATAATGGCATTTTTAAGCTAAAGCTAAGCATTGAGATAAATCTTTAAAACGGTATTATTTTTCAAAGAAACTAAAACATTTATGCATTTTTATTATCCTTTGCAACTGAAATTTATACAAGATAGAATAAACATAAATTGGTGCGGAAAACAGAGATAAAATGAATAAGACGTAGTTGTATACGATCACATAGTTATAATTTTTCGCGATGATATAATTTTCGCTTTTTTCGCAACCTCTTTTAAATCGCAAAAAATTGAATACGCAGAATTTATATACCGTATCATATTTTTTAAAACCTTTTAAAAAAGCAAATATAACTGATGCAAATTAAAAATATTACAGATTTTCCCAATTTTCGCAAATTTTGTGACTCGCGAAAAAACCCGGAAATACGGTAACTCTAGTGATACTAAGACTCAGTCTTGGTGTTATAGATTACAAATACTTTATCAATGTATACATACCACGGTATCCAAAGTATATCAAATGATATAAAATAAGTTGAAGATTATTTTAAGATAGTAAAATAATTCAACAATCCAGAAGTCAACTCAAATAATTTCGATTGGATAAAACACTAAAAATATCTCAGAGGTATCATATTAAACATGAAAAGGTCATTTTTCATGACCCAAAAAATTTATTTAGGATCCTAATCAAACATTTCGAAATAAGAATGTAAAATGAATATATAAGAATGAAACGACAAAAAATGTGAGACGTGTATGGTTTGCATTAATCGTATTTTAATTTAAAAAAAGAAGATAATAAGATAGTAAATATATGGAATATAATCTTTCACATTGTAATATTATTTTTTCAATGAACCGAATTTGGTCTTTTGAATTGTGTTGACTGAACCAAACATACTACATGCATATTGTATTTAAAAAAAAATAAAACAGATTGGGCTATTTCTCACCAACAGAGTCGTCTTCACAGTCCACTCCCACGTCTTCATCATGTGTGCAGTCGGAAACCCCCCAGCCTGTGTGATTACAATCCTGGATGTGGGATTCGTTTCCAAGACATCCAAGATTATCCAACAAAATAACACCTTCTCCAGGACCATACAATTTAGACGGTTTCCCACTCCTTGAAATTTTTCATATCCGTTATAAATATTTCAATATTGTAACCCATATCGCATCATACAAATTTTACCCATTACATGTTTGATTATATACAGTGTCTGCAGTGCTTCTTTTATACCTGTAACCCATCATACGACACACAACACCGGCCTCGATATCAGTGAAGTAGTCGTCGCACACAGTCCCTGTCACGTCCCCTACAGTTAACACCACCCGCCCTTCACTGGGGGTCTTCCCTTCCACCAGCCTCACTCTCACCTCGGGGAAAGCTGTAGATATGTTAAAATTTACATTAATTACCATATATCCGGTAATTTTTCGCGATGGTATAATTTTCGCTTTTTTGGCAACCTCTTTTAAATCGCAAAAAATTGAATACGCAGAAGAAATTATATACCGTATCATTTTCTTTGAAGAAACTTTTAAAATCGCAAAAATGACTAACGCAAATTAAAAATGTTACAGATTTTCCCAATTTTCGCAAATTTTGTGACTCGCGAAAAAACCCTGAAATACGGTAACTCTAGTGATACTAAGACTCAATCTTCGTGTTATAGATTACAAATACTTTATCAATGTATACATACCACGGTATCCAAAGTATATCAAATGATATAGAATAAGTTGAAGATTATTTTAAGATAGTAAAATAATTCAACAATCCAGAAGTCAACTCAAATAATTTCGATTGGATAAAACACTAAAAATATCTCAAAGGAATCATATTAAACATGAAAAGGTCATTTTTCATGACCCAAAAAAGTTATTTAGGATCCTAATCAAACATTTCGAAATAAGAATGTAAAATGAATATAAAAGAATGAAACGACAAAAAATGTGAGACGTGTATGGTTTGCATTAATCGTATTTTAATTTAAAAAAAGAAGATAATAAGATAGTAAATATATAGAATATAATCTTTCACATTGTAATATTATTTTTTCAATGAACCGAATTTGGTCTTTTGAATTGTGTTGACTGAACCAAACATACTACATGCATATTGTATTTGAAAAAAATAAAACAGATTGGGCTATTTCTCACCAACAGAGTCGTCTTCACAGTCCACTCCCACGTCTTCATCATGTGTGCAGTCGGAAACCCCCCAGCCTGTGTGATTACAATCCTGGATGTGGGATTCGTTTCCAAGACATCCAAGATTATCCAACCAAATAACACCTTCTCCAGGACCATACAATTTAGACGGTTTCCCACTCCTTGAAATTTTTCATATCCGTTATAAATATTTCAATATTGTAACCCATATCGCATCATACAAATTTTACCCATTACATGTTTGATTATATACAGTGTCTGCAGTGCTTCTTTTATACCTGTAACCCATCATACGACACACAACACCGGCCTCGATATCAGTGAAGTAGTCGTCGCACACAGTCCCTGTCACGTCCCCTACAGTTAACACCACCCGCCCTTCACTGGGGGTCTTCCCTTCCACCAGCCTCACTCTCACCTCGGGGAAAGCTGTAGATATGTTAAAATTTACATTAATTACCATATATCCGGTAATTTTTCGCGATGGTATAATTTTCGCTTTTTTGGCAACCTCTTTTAAATCGCAATAAATTGAATACGCAGAATTTATATACAGTATCATCTTTTTTAAAAACTTTTAAAATAGCAAATATAACTGATGCAAATTAAAAATGTTACAGATTTTCCCAATTTTCGCAAATTTTGTGACTCGCGAAAAAACCCGGAAATACGGTAACTCTAGTGATACTAAGACTCAGTCTTGGTGTTAAAGATTACAAATACTTTATCAGTGTATACATACCAAGGTATCCAAAGTATATCAAATGATATAGAATAAGTTGAAGATTATTTTAAGATAGTAAAATAATTCAACAATCCAGAAGTCAACTCAAATAATTTCGATTGGATAAAACACTAAAAATATCTCAAAGGAATCATATTCATAAGATTTATTAATTAAAAAACAAATCAATTATTTTAGAGTGAAGCTAAGTTTTTTAATAATTCCGGAATTTTTTTAATCCGGAAATTTGTACAGTTTTTTTTTTACCTTTAACAAACTTCCTTTTTGAAAAAGGCAGCAACCGGGATGCACATGAAAAAGTTGTGAGAAAAATATTTTCCCCTCCCACCATTGTTAGTATCCCTTTGATTTATTTTAATATGAGAATTTTACTGCGTATTGAAGTTTGTATTTCAGGATGAGCTTCAAGAAATCATTGGTTGGAAAAAGGGTCACAGATTCAGTATTGGTTGACCTTCTCAGTTTTTTACTTGACTAAAGTTCAACTAAGGAGTCTCGACTAGAAAAACCCACCACTTCATGAGAATTGCATTTTGAAGAATGTGCTTCTTGTTGTTCCTGTCTTTATGCCAGATGAATGCGCGTGTTGTTCCCGATCTACTTGTGCACAATTGATGTGCAGATGAAATTATTTGATAATGACAATTTGAAGTTGAACACTTTTTGTCTCGGGTTGCGGTTTACCGGAATCTGAGTTGACCAACTTGGTGTTTTGCATTTATATTGATTGCAATTGTTGAAGTTGTAATATTGTTTTTGAGCCATTTGCTAATTTTTTAAGTCGCAAATATTTTCTTTGCCGTTAACCGGAAAGAATAAATTTGCACAGTTGGTTGTTTGAAATTTGTTGAATTTTTTAGACAATGATGTGTTTTTGACCATACCCATTTGGTGTCAATGCACTAATGGTATTTCCATTGTAAAATTATGATGTAATTTACAAATACTTTATTTACACAAATTTTACTCATTGTCTTGAAGCCAAGACCAAATAATTCCACAGAGGGGGGGGGGGGGGGTAGATTACAATGCATGAAAATGAATAAATCTGTTGTGAATCTGATTTGGTGTTTTATTTTCATTATTTAGCAAGACTCAGTCTTCGTGTTATAGATTACAAATACTTTATCAATGTATACATACTAAGGTATCTAAAAGTATATCAAATGATATAAACTCGCTTGTTAACCAAGCGAATGATCACTTCATCATCTACTGTTTTGCAAAATGAAATAGTCGAACACTCTCTTACTTTTAATATTATTTTTTTATTTCATCTTAATGTTAACTTTTGTTTGAAAAAGTCAATACCTGATCCCTGACTACTTGTAGTGGTTGCTATTGTGGTGGTAGGGGCGTCACAAATAACCCCAACATCTTCTGAATGCCCACAATTACTGATGCCCCACCCATCGTTTTTGCACTGAGACAAGGATCTCTCTGTACCCTGACATCTGACATTGTCAAGGAGAACCATCCCAGAACCAGGACCAAAATATCCTTCTTCAGTAGCGACGCCTGTCCTGGAAGACAAGAGTGTTTATGCCCAATCTGTTAACTCAATGATAAAGTAAAATACACGAATTTAATAGCGCTATATTTCACTGATTCAATGTTGAATGTCTATTTATTGTCATACTCAAAACTCAGTGAAGACATACGGCAAATTTTACCCAAAACATGATTGATTTTAGACAGTGTCTGCGATTCTTCCTTTATACCTGTAACCCATTATATAAATTTTACCTAATAAATGATTGATAAAAGACAGTGTCTGCAGTGCTTCTTTTATACCTGTAACCCATCATACGACACACAACACCGGCCTCTATATCAGTGAAGAAGTCGTCACACACAGTCCCGGTCACGTTCCCTATAGTTAACACCACCCGCCCTTCACTGGGGGTCTTCCCTTCCACCAGCCTCACTCTTACCTCACGGGAAGCTGTAGATATGTTACAATTTACATTCATTATCATATATCCGGTAATTTTTCGCGATGGCATAATTTTCGCTTTTTTTGCTTGTGTAAGATAATAAATTAATTCAACAATCCAGAAGTCAACTCAAATAATTTCGATTTGATAAAACATGAAAAATATCACAAAGGAATCATATTAAACATGAAAAGGTCATTTTTCATGACAAAGAAAAACTTATATAGGATCCTAATCAAACATTTTGAAATAGGAATGTAAAATGAATATAAAAGAATGAAACGACAAAAAATGTGAAACGTGTATGGTTTGCATTAATCGTATTTTAATTTAAAAAAAGAAGATGATAAGATAGTAAATAATAGAATATAATTTTCACATTGTAATATTATTTTTTCAATGAACCGAATTTGGTCTTTTGAATTGTGTTGACTGAACCAAACATACTACATGCATATTGTATTTGAAAAAAATAAACAGATTGGGCTATTTCTCACCAACAGAGTCGTCTTCACAGTCCACTCCCACGTCTTCCTTATGTGTGCAGTCGGAAACCCCCCAGCCTGTGTGATTACAATCCTGGATGTGGGATTCGTTTCCAAGACATCCAAGATTATCCAACCAAATAACACCTTCTCCAGGACCATACAATTTAGACGGTTTCCCACTCCTGAAAATTTTCATATCCGTTATAAATATTTCAATATTTTTCCACTCTTTTATTTTAATTTTGGTATTAAAGAATATTCAAAGGTGTTTTAACAACCGTACCTGTATCCAAACATTTGACACACAACCGTGGCGTCTTTTTCATCAAAGTGATCGTCACAAATGGATCCCTTTTCTCCTTTATACCAGAGCTGTATGCGGCCTCTACTGGGTACGTCACTGTTAACCAAGGTAATGCTTACTGTATCTAAAATAGATTTGGGCAGGTTATTACGTAACACAATTTCACTGTGACCTTTTTTCATTCAAATATCATTGTTTCATTGACTTACCTGTGGATGATTGAGTCGTTGATCTAGGTGTTGTCGAAGTTCGTTTCGTTGTATCATCGAAGGCACCTTTGGATAGTGAATGAAATACGTATATTTGATTTTTTGTAATTTCACAAATATAAACAAGAATTTTGCAGGAATATGCCCAAATCTAGAACAAGAAATGTGTTATATATTTACCTTCACAAATGATCCCTGCATCCTCTGTATGTTCACAGTTATGTTCCCCCCAAGGTCTGCTAGAACAATCTAACAGAGATGTTTCGTTACCACGACACTCGACATCGTCCAGCCAGATGACCCCTGACCCTGCCCCAAAGAATGCATCGACCTTGGCCTGACCCCCTCTACAGTACATTATTTTTATTGTATAAATAGGGTAAGTTTTCACACTGAATTTTAAAGTTGATATTGATCTAAAATATATGCTGCATATTATGTGTATTTTGTTAGGATTATTTTTTTATTTTCATTTATAGCCATGTTTACAAATACATGTTTTAAAAAAGCATTAGACTTATACACATGTATTATATGCATGTTCCCTAAATAACCAGTATACAAATGGAGTCAAGTAAGCATTACTGATTTAATCTCTGTTAGCACGGTAACAAGAAAAAGAAGACCAAATGAAGTGTGTTTTTTAAAGTGAATTTACTGTTATCTATTACCTAAATCCCATCAATTTGCAGATTATCCTAGCACTGGCGTCAGTCCAGCCATCATCACAGATAGTTCCTCTCATCCCATTCCTGACAATCTCCACTCTTCCACTATATGGAGTCTCTCCGTTTACAAGGTTAACTTGTATATCTACATGTAAGTACCAGTAAATCAGATATAAATCATTTTCATTAAAATACACAGATTTCTTCATTCTTTGCATTATTGATTAATTAACGCTATACCACAGCTTTGTTCATCTGAACCATCTCTGCAATGCTCTGTTCCATCACACACTTGCTGAGGAATCAAACATCTCTCATTGTCACATTGAAATTCCTTCTCTGTACATGCTGTATTTAACAAAATTTACAGTATTTTGTCAATCCACCATTGTAATGTGTCCGGGATACTTAGTTTTTTTTTGTTTTTTTTTGAAATCCCTGTTATTTCACTTGTATGAGCTTTTAGTCTTTGCTAGATTTTAAACGAATGCAAAATATTTATCACAAGTTCAACTAAAACAAATATATAGATGTAGCCTCAAGATCTCATAAAAAATCATTTCATTCCCAACCTACCTTTTTATATTTTCGTGATTAAAAAACCTGAGAAGTATTGATATTAATTAATATTTTTACTCGAGAGACGTGATCTCTGATACCTTCACTAATTTAATTAACTTAGAGTATTATTCTATGAGATATGCATTGGATTCACGAATGATAACATATTATTGTGTAACACTTGTATCAAATAGATGTAACATATGTCAGATCATTTAACCTTTGAAGGGATAGCAAACAACACCGGCCTCTTCGTAGCTCCCACAGTCATGTTCCTTCCAGGGGTTCTTGTTGCATTCCTCCAAGGAGCTCTCGCCTCCAGTACAGTTTACTTCATCCAACAAGAAGTTACTGTTTCCAAGTCCAAACGCCCCAACTTGTTCTGCTTTTTCAGCTCCTCTGTTTTGAAAAATTATCAATATTGACATACATAATGAGAAAAGAAGGGAATTCATCATTTTAATGTCCCCTCGTCCAATTTGTATTGAAATTTAATGACTGTTTGTCTAGTCATATTGGATGATGGAGTTCATTAAAACGAGTGGGATAAGATGAACGTTATTTACAACAAATTGTCAATGGTAAATTTGATATTTCTTTTTTGATACCTTGCAGTGAAACCCTTTTAATTTGCTATCGTCAGAGTGTTGACATTTTAAACGAATATTAATCATATGCAAACCCTCGGAGACAATTATCAAATGAAGACTAAATCACAATTTCATATTTTCATATAATTTCCTACCCCTCGAAGCCTAGCATCCTGCAGACAACTTGTGCATCATTGATGTCCCAGTTGTCATCACAAATCACTCCCCATTCTCCATAGTACTGAAGCTCCACCCTCCCGGAATACTCATTATCCCCATCCACCAGGCGAATTCCCAAAGGTGGAATGGTATTTCCCGCTAAAAATTTACAGATATAACTCGTAATCGCTGAAAAATGATCAACGTACTTTTTTATGAAGTCAGTTGTGTTTCACTCCTTACAAATCAAAATTTCACAAAGAGACAGGAAAGAAAAATATTTCCATTAAAACTGCAATTGGACGACAAATTACCACACTCCTCCTCGTCAGAGAGATCTCCGCAATCATCATGGGAATTACAGTGTAGACTCTGGTCAATGCAATGGCCATTCCTACACCTGAATTTATCAATGCATCCATCTAAAGAAATAAATTAAATAATCACGTTGAAGATTTTACATAATGGCATTTTTAAGCTAAAGCTAAGCATTGAGATAAATCTTTAAAACGGTATTATTCTTCAAGGAAACTAAAACATTTATGCATTTTTATTATCCTTTGCAACTGAAATTTATACAAGATAGAATAAACATAAATTGGTGCGGAAAACAGAGATAAAATGAATAAGACGTAGTTGTATACGAATCACATAGTTATGATTTTTCGCGATGATATAATTTTCGCTTTTTTCGCAACCTCTTTTAAATCGCAAAAAATTGAATACGCAGAATTTATATACCGTATCATATTTTTAAAAAACTTTTAAAATAGCAAATATAACTGATGCAAATTAAAAAAGTTACAGATTTTCACAATCTTCGCAAATTGTGTGACTCGCGAAAAAACCCGGAAATACGGTAACTCTAGTGATACTAAGACTCAGTCTTGGTGTTATAGATTACAAATACTTTATCAATGTATACATACCACGGTATCCAAAGTATATCAAATGATATAAAATAAGTTGAAGATTATTTTAAGATAGTAAAATAATTCAACAATCCAGAAGTCAACTCAAATAATTTCGATTTGATAAAACACTAAAAATATCTCAAAGGAATCATATTAAACATGAAAAGGTCATTTTTCATGACCAAAAAAATTTATTTAGGATCCTAATCAAACATTTTGAAATAAGAATGTAAAATGAATATAAAAGAATTGAAAACTGAAACTGAACTTTATTTATTTTACAACGATTGATAAACAAGTTCTACAACTTATATTAATATCTCTCGTTGGCACGGATGAATGAAACGACAAAAAATGTGAGACGTGTATGGTTTGCATTAATCGTATTTTAATTTAAAAAAAGAAGATAATAAGATAGTAAATAATAGAATATAATTTTCACATTGTAATATTATTTTTTCAATGAACCGAATTTGGTCTTTTGAATTGTGTTGACTGAACCAAACATACTACATGCATATTGTATTTGAAAAAAATAAAACAGATTGGGCTATTTCTCACCAACAGAGTCGTCTTCACAGTCCACTCCCACGTCTTCATCATGTGTGCAGTCGGAAACCCCCCAGCCTGTGTGATTACAATCCTGGATGTGGGATTCGTTTCCAAGACATCCAAGATTATCCAACCAAATAACACCTTCTCCAGGACCATGCAATTTAGACGGTTTCCCACTCCTTGAAATTTTTCATATCCGTTATAAATATTTCAATATTGTAACCCATATCGCATCATACAAATTTTACCCATTACATGTTTGATTATATACAGTGTCTGCAGTGCTTCTTTTATACCTGTAACCCATCATACGACACACAACACCGGCCTCGATATCAGTGAAGTAGTCGTCGCACACAGTCCCTGTCACGTCCCCTACAGTTAACACCACCCGCCCTTCACTGGGGGTCTTCCCTTCCACCAGCCTCACTCTCACCTCGGGGAAAGCTGCAGATATGTTAAAATTTACATTAATTACCATATATCCGGTAATTTTTCGCGATGGTATAATTTTCGCTTTTTTGGCAACCTCTTTTAAATCGCAAAAATTTGAATACGCAGACGAAATTATATACCGTATCATTTTCTTTGAAGAAACTTTTAAAATCGCAAAATCGACTAACGCAAATTCAAAATGTTACAGATTTTCCCAATTTTCGCAAATTTTGTGACTCGCGAAAAAACCCGGAAATATGGTAACTCTAGTGATACTAAGACTCAGTCTTCGTGTTATAGATTACAAATACTTTATCAATGTATACATACCAAGGTATCCAAAGTATATCAAATGATATAGAATAAGTTGAAGATTATTTTAAGATAGTAAAATAATTCAACAATCCAGAAGTCAACTCAAATAATTTCGATTGGATAAAACACTAAAAATATCTCAAAGGAATCATATTAAACATGAAAAGGTCATTTTTCATGACCTAAAAAAATTATTTAGGATCCTAATCAAACATTTCGAAATAAGAATGTAAAATGAATATATAATTCCGAATTTTTTTATCTGGAAATTTGTACAGTTTTTATTTACCTTTAACAAACTTCCTTTTTGAAAAAGGCAGCAACCGGGATGCACATGAAAAAGTTGTGAGAAAAATATTTTCCCCTCCCACCATTGTTAGTACCCCTTTGATTTATTACTGCGTATTGAACTTTGTATTTCAGGATGAGCTTCAAGAAATCATTGGTTGGAAAAAGGGTCACAGATTCAGTATTGGTTGACCTTCTCAGTTTTTTACTTGACTAAAGTTCAACTAAGGAGTCTCGACTAGAAAAACCCACCACTTTATGAGAATTGCATTTTGAAGAATGTGCTTCTTGTTGTTCCTGTCTTTATGCCAGATGAATGCGCGTGTTGTTCCCGATCTACTTGTGCACAATTGATGTGCAGATGAAATTATTTGATAATGACAATTTGAAGTTGAACACTTTTTGTCTCGGGTTGCGGTTTACCGGAATCTGAGTTGACCAACTTGGTGTTTTGCATTTATATTTATTGCAATTGTTGAAGTTGTAATATTGTTTTTGAGCCATTTGCTAATTTTTTAAGTCGCAAATATTTTCTTTGCCGTTAACCGGAAAGAATAAATTTGCACAGTTGGTTGTTTGAAATTTGTTGAATTTTTTAGACAATGATGTGTTTTTGACCATACCCATTTGGTGTCAATGCACTAATGGTATTTCCATTGTAAAATTATGATGTAATTTACAAATACTTTATTTACACAAATTTTACTCATTGTCTTGAAGCCAAGACCAAAGAATTCCACAGGGGGGGGGGGGGTAGATTTCAATGCATGAAAATGAATAAATCTGTTGTGAATCTGATTTGGTGTTTTATTTTCATTATTTAGCAAGACTCAGTCTTCGTGTTATAGATTACAAATACTTTATCAATGTATACATACTAAGGTATCTAAAAGTATATCAAATGATATAAACTCGCTTGTTAACCAAGCGAATGATCACTTCATCATCTACGGTGTTGTAAAATGGAATAGTCGAACACTCTCTTACTTTTAACAATATTTTGTTTTATCTTAATGTTAAATTTTGTTTGAAAAGAGTCAATACCTGATCCCTGACTACTTGTAGTGGTTGCTATTGTGGTGGTAGGGGCGTCACAAATAACCCCAACATCTTCTGAATGCCCACAATTACTGATGCCCCACCCATCGTTTTTGCACTGAGACAAGGATCTCTCTGTACCCTGACATCTGACATTGTCAAGGAGAACCATCCCAGAACCAGGACCAAAATATCCTTCTTCAGTAGCGACGCCTGTCCTGGAAGACAAGAGTGTTTATGCCCAATCTGTTAACTCAATGATAAAGTAAAATACACGAATTTAATAGCGCTATATTTCACTGATTCAATGTTGAATGTCTATTTATTGTCATACTCAAAACTCAGTGAAGACGTACGGCAAATTTTACCCAATACATGATTGATTTTAGACAGTGTCTGCGATTCTTCCTTTATACCTGTAACCCATCATATAAATTTTACCCAATAAATGATTGATAAAAGACAGTGTCTGCAGTGCTTCTTTTATACCTGTAACCCATCATACGACACACAACACCGGCCTCTATATCAGTGAAGTAGTCGTCGCACACAGTCCCGGTCACGTTCCCTATAGTTAACACCACCCGCTCTTCACTGGGGGTCTTCCCTTCCACCAGCCTCACTCTTACCTCGGGGGGAGCTGTAGATATGTTACAATTTACATTCATTATCATATATCCGGTAATTTTTCGCGATGGCATAATTTTCGCTTTTTTTCGCTTGTGTAAGATAATAAATTAATTCAACAATCCAGAAGTCAACTCAAATAATTTTGATTTGATAAAAAATGAAAAATATCACAAAGGAATCATATTAAACATGAAAAGGTCATTTTTCATGACAAAGAAAAACTTATATAGGATCCTAATCAAACATTTTTAAATAGGAATGTAAAATGAATATAAAAGAATGAAACGACAAAAAATGTGAAACGTGTATGGTTTGCATTAATCGTATTTTAATTTTAAAAAGGAAGATAATAAGATAGTAAATATATGGAATATAATCTTTCACATTGTAATATTATTTTTTCAATGAACCGAATTTGGTCTTTTGAATTGTGTTGACTAAACCAAACATACTACATGCATATTGTATTTGAAAAAAAATAAACAGATTGGGCTATTTCTCACCAACAGAGTCGTCTTCACAGTCCACTCCCACGTCTTCCTTATGTGTGCAGTCGGAAACACCCCAGCCTGTGTGATTACAATCCTGGATGTGGGATTCGTTTCCAAGACATCCAAGATTATCCAACCAAATAACACCTTCTCCAGGACCATACAATTTAGACGGTTTCCCACTCCTTGAAATTTTTCATATCCGTTATTTTCTCTTTTATAACATTAAATTTTGGTATTTAAGAATATCCAAAGGTGTTTTAACAACCGTACCTGTATCCAAACATTTGACACACAACCGTGGCGTCTTTTTCATCAAAGTGATCGTCACAAATGGATCCCTTTTCTTCTTTATACCAGAGCTGTATGCGGCCTCTACTGGGTACGTCACTGTTAACCAAGGTAATGCTTACTGTATCTAAAATAGATTTGGGCAGGTTATTACGTAACACAATTTCACTGTGACCTTTTTTCATTCAAATATCATTGTTTCATTGACTTACCTGTGGATGATTGAGTCGTTGATCTAGGTGTTGTCGAAGTTCGTTTCGTTGTATCATCGAAGGCACCTTTGGATAGTGAATGAAATACGTATATTTGATTTTTTGTAATTTCACAAATATAAACAAGAATTTTGCAGGAATATGCCCAAATCTAGAACAAGAAATGTGTTATATATTTACCTTCACAAATGATCCCTGCATCCTCTGTATGTTCACAGTCATGTTCCCCCCAAGGTCTGCTAGAACAATCTAACAGAGATGTTTCGTTACCACGACACTCGACATCGTCCAGCCAGATGACCCCTGACCCTGCCCCAAAGAATGCATCGACCTTGGCCTGACCCCCTCTACAGTACATTATTTTTATTGTATAAATAGGGTAAGTTTTCACACTGAATTTTAAAGTTGATATTGATCTAAAATATATGCTGCATATTATGTGTATTTTGTTAGGATTATTTTTTTATTTTTATTTATAGCCAATCTCTGTTAGCACGGTAACAAGAAAAAGAAGACCAAATGAAGTGTGTTTTTTAAAGTGAATTTACTGTTATCTATTACCTAAATCCCATCAATTTGCAGATTATCTTAGCACTGGCGTCAGTCCAGCCATCATCACAGATAGTTCCTCTCATCCCATTCCTGACAATCTCCACTCTTCCACTATATGGAGTCTCTCCGTTTACAAGGTTAACTTGTATATCTACATGTAAGTACCAGTAAATCAGATATGATTCATTTCATTAAATTTATACACAGATTTCTTCATTCTTTGCATTATTGATTAATTAACGCTATACCACAACTTTGTTCATCTGAACCATCTCTGCAATGCTCTGTTCCATCACACACTTGCTGAGGAATCAAACATCTCTCATTGTCACATTGAAATTTCTTCTCTGTACATGCTGTATTTAACAAAATTTACAGTATTTTGTCAATCCACCTTTGTAATGTGTCCGGGATACTTAGGGTTTTTTTAATATCCCTGTTATTTCACTTGTATGAGCTTTTAGTCTTTGCTAGATTTTAAACGAATGCAAAATATTTATCATAGGTTCAACTAAAACTAATATATAGATGTAGCCTCAAGATCTCATAAAAAATCATATCATTCCCAACCTACCTTTTTATATTTTTGAGATTAAAAAAACCTGAGAAGTATTGATATTAATTAATATTTTTACTCGAGAGACGTGATCTCTGATACCTTCATTAATTCAATTAACTTAGAGTATTATTTTATGAGATATGCATTGGATTCACAAAGATTAACATATTTTTGCGTAACACTTGTATCAAATAGATGTTGTAACGTATGTCAGATCATTTAACCTTTGGAGGGATAGCAAACAACACCGGCCTCTTCGTAGCTCCCACAGTCATGTTCCTTCCATGGGTTCTTGTTGCATTCCTCCAAAGAGCTCTCGCCTCCAGTACAGTTTACTTCATCCAACAAGAAGTTACTGTTTCCAAGTCCAAACGCCCCAAATCGTTCTGCTTTTTCAGCTCCTCTGTTTTGAAAAACTATCATTATTGACATACATAATGAGAAAGGAAAGGAATTCATCTTTTTAATGTCCCTCATCCAATTTGATATGAAATTTTAATGACTGTTTGTCTAGTCATATTGGATGATGGAGTGCATTAAAACGAGTGGGATAAGATGAACGTAATTTACAACAAATTGTCAATGGTAAATTTGATATTTCTTTTTTGATACCTTGCAGTGAAACCCTTTTAATTTGCTATCGTCAGAGTGTTGACATTTTAAACGAATATTAATCATATGCAAACCCTCGGAGACAATTATCAAATGAAGACTAAATCACAATTTCATATTTTCATATAATTGCCTACCCCTCGAAGCCTAGCATCCTGCAGACAACTTGTGCATCATTGATGTCCCAGTTGTCATCACAAATCACTCCCCATTCTCCATAGTACTGAAGCTCCACCCTCCCGGAATACTCATTATCCCCATCCACCAGGCGAATTCCCAAAGGTGGAATGGTATTTCCCGCTAAAAATTTACAGATATAACTCGTAATCGCTGAAAAATGATCAACGTACTTTTTTATGAAGTCAGTTGTGTTTCACTCCTTACAAATCAAAATTTCGCAAAGAGACAGGAAAGAAAAATATTTCCATTAAAACTGCAATTGGACGACAAATTACCACACTCCTCCTCGTCCGAGAGATCTCCGCAATCATCATGGGAATTACAGTGTAGACTCTGGTCAATGCAATGGCCATTCCTACACCTGAATTTATCAATGCACCCATCTAAAGTAATAAATAATTACGTTGAAGATTTTACATAATGGCATTTTGAAGCAAAAGCTTAGCATTGAGATAAATCTTTAAAACGGTATTATTTTTCAAAGTAACTAACACATTTATGCATTTTTATTATCCTTTGCAACTGAAATAAGATAGAATAAACATAAATTGGTGCGGAAAACAGAGATAAAATGAATAAGACGTAGTTATATTCGAATCACATACTTATATGAGAATTCAGTTCATAATAGTCATAGGCAGAAGAGTAATTTCCCCTGCTCGTCACCCTCTCTCTGTTCAGTGAAGATAAAAAGCATTCCCTCTTCCCATTCAAATAGTGGAAAGAGCGACAAATAAATCGGGTGGATTGTGCGCAATATCGTGCACACTGAAAAAAAGAAAAAAATTATCAGGTAAGATTTCCTTAGAAAAATCAGAAATGGGTTTCTTGACAATTCACTTTGCTGTCTTTACCTTTAACAATCACATAATATTATGAAAGATTTATTACCAGTTCGAGTGGAATATTTTCGTAGGCTTCTTCTCCTCCCTTTTTAAGAACAAAATTTTTCTCTTTTGTGTAAAGGGACAAGGTATAATCTGAAACAAATAAAGAAATTTGTTCTCAGATAATGTGGGTAAAGGAAAAGTACTTGAAATTTATATCCCAAGGACTCACCACAGGTTTCTTCATCTTCATTGAATCCACAGTCCTTTTCTCCATCACACTGAAAGAGTTCTGGAATACATCTGAATTTAAAACGAACATATAGAACAATATTCACGAAACAAGATATTTCTGATGTAACTGATCAAGTCATTTTCTTGGATAGCACACCTAACAAGAATTAAAGAAATGAGTTTCCCTGCATAGTATAACTTTTTTACAAAATCACACGATTTCCTTCATCTCGTATTAAAAAATTTGTGCAAGGTCCATATGAATCAAATTTGATTTTGATTAGTAAAAGAGTCTGAAATGGTAAGAAGAACGAAATAAATTAGTGATTTCGGGGAGAATTCGAAAGAATAACTGGAACTATGGTATTCAGTTTCATTAGAATTGAGGAGTTATTAATAATAGGAGATCTAATGTTAATAATGATTATGTGTAGCACACTTTTGAAACAATTATAAAACATTTATATCGAAAGCAAATATTTACTCGATCCATACTTGCACTTTGGATCAACCTATGGGCCATTTATTCTATCAAAATTTTGAAATATTATTTAATAAAATTTACATAGTGGCATGTTTGATAGCATTATAATTTCCCACATAGTATTGCTGTAGTTTCTGGACAGGGCGTAGCGTTTTTAAGATCAAAAGATTTTTTCATAATATCAAATAGAAGATTTTAAGCAAACCGATTAAGTAACATGAGGACAGAAATTGTTCATTAAGCGAGTTGTATCCAAGAAAAAGCTCATGCATTCGTTTCCAGTGAATACCTTAGTATCTGATATTAATTAATTTACTCAGAAACAACAGTAGTTTCGATCTTATACGTCAAATAAGCAAAATATACAAAACGTTATCAATCATAGGTTTTATATTTAATAACTATATGATTTAACTAGTACATTAATAAACAACGAGTTTTGAAAATGCAACAAACAATAATACTTACACGTCTGTGGAACTTGAGTGGCAGAAGAAATTGTCGACGGGGCAATCTATCTGTGCCTCATCTGTTATCAAAGTACAATCAAACCCCTTTTTATTACATGCCCCAGAGTTGTAATCAATAAATAAGTGAATGGAAAAACAATAAAGCACTCGATGAATACATCAATGTCTTCCTTTTTAGGACCGCTGCCATTAATTATTTATTTTCATCATTTGAATCATCTGTAAACATTAATCCCATGCTGAATCCAATGCATTGACTCACTGATTTATATGATGTTTGAGTCATTTTCATGTCGAGGACACCCAGACCGTTAAATGCTTAATGTGCATTTTATGATGTTTGAAAAAGTATCATTCTAACAAATATTTCTTGACACAACGTATCAAACTAATGTAGAATGCATCTAGCTGTTCTTAACCTCATAATTTAACATCACTTGCTGTTTAAAAATTAAATATATTTTATGCTTTCAATGTTGATTTGCACTAATATGTTTATTAATGACATTTGATAACACCATATTTTCTCATTATGTATTTTTTAAAATTAATTTGAAGGTGAAATAGGTATGAATCAGTCGAACACTGATCTTTGTCGTTGTACAATGTTTGTTATCAAGTGGGATACAGTGTATATATTCAATAAGGTGAACATTAAATATTTAAATAATTTATATTTTCACATTTACATGCTTCTAATTACAGCACGTCTGATCACAGCAAAACCAGAAACGGGGCCTCTTTTTTAACCAGCCAGAAATGGAGAGAAAACACTCACGCTTACTTGTCATGGCGATAGGTTGATCTGTTGTAACAAGTTCAGAACACCGAGGCACTACACAATAGTCAAACTCGTTTCGATTGTACCTCACCCAACACCATGGTCTGGAGTCGCCATCAGGGTTCCTGCAAAAGTTGTGGTTTCCTAATCCCTGGAACAACAAAATAGTCATTTAATGTATAGACGACAGTTAGGTGAAAGTAAGAGTTTCGAACCAGATGAACTATAAATAGTAACCTTTTCAGAATCAGTTGTTAGGTTCATTCTGCCGTTAGATTTCCAGTTTTGGCAGTTGAAACCTTTCTCTGTTGTGTTGGCAAACCCTCTATAAAACTTTCCATCATTGATATAGCAGTCTGCAGAGATAGTGAAATTTACAGATACTTTGTATTTTAAAAAATTATAAATTTTCTTGTACTTCAAGTTATAGGTATTTTTGTACACATGTATGATTATTATATATAAATTAACATTGAAAAAGTAATTCATCAACCTTTGTTGATGGACACTGTTGCAGTTGTTGTGCTTGAAGATTCACATTTAGATACAGGACAGTATCCAAAACGATCCCGTTCCACGTCCACCCAACACCAGGGACTCTTGCTGTCGTCAGGGTTACGGCACATGTTATGGTCTCCTAGGCCCTTAAAACATATATCAGTCAAAATTGAACTTAATAGATTACCAGCAGATCTTAAGGTGACATGGGACATTTTCGATATTAACATGGATAAAAGTACATAATAAACAAATCACTTTTACCGGTTTTGAATTTTCAAATTTTACAATATACAAAATATGTTTTAATTTTTTAGGAAATATAAAAATTACAAAAGCCCCAACTGAATTCGAATTCAATACTACAGATTAGTAGCCACTCTAACCATTGCGCTACGCCTTTAGGTAACAATTTTGAGAAAGATAATATTTATAAAATTATACTAGATTTTATTGTTTATTTCGATAGGGAGTAAGCCTTACATGGAGGTGTCCCATAACACCCTAAGGGGAATGTGCGGCCATCTTGTACATTTGAGAATAAGAATGTAAACATTTCTTGAACTGGCCCGAATCTGACCAAAACTGTTGCCAAAAGATATAAAAGCAATAAATATGAGATTCTACACGTTTTGTATGCAAATTATGCATACAAGAACAGGACAATGCCTTTTAATAACCTGAAACAGCTGTCGAACTGCGCAGATTCAGACTTATTTTGAAGATTTAAAAATCTGAAAAAAATATGAAGGGGTTCATTGGTGTCCTCTCTGCAACCATTTTTGAGAAAAAGTTTGAATCTTGTACATTAATATTTAACTCAAAATGAGGTATCCTTTTTTGTCAGTTTACATGCTATTTTTAGAACAAGAAAAATTCAGTTTGTACTTAAAACTCCTGTGTCTATGGCGACACCTTGCCGTTATATATTTTTTTTTAGAAAAAAATGAATGTCAATTCAAAACAATCCGTGTTGAATTTGATATACATCTCTATACCTATCCCATATGCATGTTTGTTTTATGGGGATTATATTCCCAGTTCCATAAGTATAAATTAAAGTAAATTCTTTTTAGAAGTGAGGTAGGGGTAAAAAAAAAGTGATTGTCTTAAGGTGGTACAGGACATTTCCATGTTGTGACGTTCTGTTTATCAAAATAAACAATAAAATCAAGTGTATTTTTATAAATAGCATAATTACCGAAAGTATTTTCAACAGCGTAGCGCAGTGGGTCAGAGGATTCACTACGAATATGTACTTCATGAGTTCGAATCCCGGTGGGGGTTTTAAAAATGTTTTCCTTTACAAAAAAATTTAACGTATGTATTGGTTTAATATTGTAAAATTTGAAAATTCTAAACTGGTGAATTTACTTTATTTATAAAGTACATTAATTCACATTGCAACCTTAGTTCAGTAATAGAACTAAGCATTAAAGGTCATGCTTTTGATCAAAGTCAGTTTTTCCGTTTTTGATGTTTACAATGCTTCAGTAAGGCATTTCTATTAATCAACCAAAATGTGAGGGTTATAAGCGAGATACAGAGCTCACAATTTAAAATCTTTATAATGTAAACAAAGCCCAGGTTATGATTTTGTTTATTTTTTGAACGTTGAAAAGAAAATACCAGGTCCCATCATCACCAAAGTTTTCAAATCACATAAATAAGTCCTCAACTCAAATCTTGAAAGAAAAGTTCATAATTTTGAGGTCAATACTCAGACTTGCGGCTAATTAATGCCATGAGAGAAGTTGATGACGCTGGGGCCAGATTTAGACCAAGGATGAATGTGACAAACACTTGGAAATGTTTATTTAAAAAAATTAATCAGCAGATAAAAAAAATTTAGTTTGAAAACAAATATTTGCTAGAATTATGGACCAATGGTAACAAAAACACGATGCCAGCCTTGTTCACACTGTAAAGGATAATGAGCTCTGTATCTTGCTTATAACTCTATGAATGACACATTTTGTTTGATCATTAGTAATGCATTACCAAAGCATTGTTAGCAGTAAAAATATAGAAACTGACCAAATCGTGACCATGCCTCTTTAAGATCAATGTCATGCATTTACTATTTTTATTACAATATCATGATCTAAAAATATATACAGAATGGGAATGGCAAATCGTGCTTCCATTGTTGTCAGTATTCAATACTTTATAATAATTTGATGTTTCAAAATTTCATTACATGTATGTATTCATGAAAACCCTAATTTCATATTTTACAAATACATTACGTCTTATATATTTGCACTATATAAAGCATTCATGTATATATTGAGTAGATTTTGACATAATTGACCATAAACCCCATTTTCTGAAGTATTTTTGCATCATGGTGATGTTATTTTAGTCTTTAATTACTTTCTGTTTATACCTTTCCAGGATGAGTGACGTCATTGATACTAGCTGATTTGGACCATCTTTGGCAGGGGGATCCTATAGTTGTTTCTGATATACTCCCTCTATATAACTCACCATTCCCAGTATAGCAATCTAGTTTTTTTTAGATAGAGAGAACAATACAAATAATAAAGCATTATCAATTTTGAGGTAAAAGACAAGAAGATAAATATTGAGAGGGTGAAAAGTGATTATAAGAAAGAAAATTAACCATAGCAATATTTGAACCTTTGTTGATGGACACTGTTGCAGTTGTGCTAGAAGATTCACATTTAGATACAGAACAGTATCCAAACCGATCACGTTCCACGTCCACCTAACGCCAGGGACCTTTGCTGTCGTCAGCGTTACGGCACGAGTAAGAGAAGCATGACGAAGAACCGAGAAATGGCTATCTCAGTTCAAGAAGGGGGAATGGTTACTACACGACGCATTACAAGAGTGGAGAGCTTGTCAAAAGTTAACGGAGATGAGACAATTCAAGAAAATTGAATTTCTTGACAAAAAGAGTGTTTTAAAGAATTTTTTGAAATTCTGGCATGAAGAATGTAAAAGGCAGGCTTCAGAGAAAGAATATCAGGAAAAAAAATGGCAAAATTAAAAGAAACTTGCCCTCGGCCTGTCTTCGGGCTGGCTGGTCCCCTTTTTGCAGTGGCTTTTCACAGATGAACCCAAACCTGTAGTTGTTATTTGTTTTGCAGTTAATGTCATCGAAGAAGTAGTACGGGACTGACACTGCTGAACCATTGGGGTGTAGATACTGACGGGCTAAGCCAACACAGTATTCCCCTCTCATTTTGGACGGTTGTCTGCTGTAATTGGTCGGCTGCCAACCTTAATGTAGAGAACATTTATACAGGTTTTCAAGTTTTATTTACTTACAACTCATCTTCAAAAAAACGTTTTATATTAGTTAATCGAAATACTGCTTTCAAATGCTTCATGCTTCTTTCGAATAAGATTTGCACCTTAAGATGAAAGAGAATATATTTTGCATACATCTCCAAGACCAACTTTGTTGTTGATATCGACGATATCGGCAACAAAATGACGATATCGACATCGATGTCGAATTTTTAGAACGCTAAACCCTAATGTCGATATCGACGATATCGTACACAACATAACGATATTGACATCGATATCGACATACACTGATGAAGTTGCAAAATCAATTTTATTGAGGTCGATATCGACATCGATATCGACACTAATAAGTTTTCAGGCTAACTATTTATGCGATATCGTACATAAAATGACGATATCTTAATCAATAGCGATCTTTATAATGTCATTTAAACAAATATAACAATATTATTTAAAAATGACAATATCAACCTCAATATTGACTCTTATGAATTCTTTTGAAATCACCGGTTATAAAATTTATTATTAAAAATGAGAAGAATGTCTAAATGATGGGTTTTAAGGATTGTAAAATGATAAAATTGAGATCGTCTAGACAGTTAAATCTTAAGATAAGCATGGTACAGTTTTCAAAAGTACTTGATTACATTCTGTAGAAAAGCAAATTGATATCGACACAGCTTTTGTTGTGTACATATGTCATTCGATATTGTTACGATATCGTCGATATCGACGACATCGACGTTAAGATAAGTTGAGTTGCAGTTGTGTTTATATGCAAATCGATGTCGATTCGATATCTTCGATATCGACGATATCGACATAAAATATGGACAACTTAAGTTGTAAACAACATAGAATTTATTTTGATACGGTATCGTCGATATCGACTTTAATATGGACAGATTAAGTTCTGTATATATGCAAATCGATATCGATACGATATCGTCGATATCGACGTTAAATATGGAGAACTGTAGTTGTGTACATATGCAACTCGATATCGATACGTTACATCGATATCGACATAAATATGGACAAATTCATTTTAGGACAAAGAGAATCGATATCGATACGATATCGTCGATATAGACGATATCAACGTTAAATATAAATGTTAAATTTGGACAGCTGTAGTTGTGTACATATGCATTAAAGTTCTATTATATTGAAATCAGTGAATCGATATCGATACTTTATCGTCGATATCATCGATATCGATACTACATCGTGTCTTGGACAGTGTCTTGGACTCATATTTTGAACATAATCATTGCTAATGTTGAAGTTTCAATTGTTCATTGTTAAAAAGATATTAAAAGTTAAGACATTGAATCAAATATTATCAAAAGAAGCCTCTCTTCTTTGCATCAAGTTGATAACACATCAATCTTTATTGAAACTTTTGTGCAAGGTAGTAAATTATCTGGAATAGATCTTGAAGGAAATCTTATAAACGGTAGGATCCAATTTTTCTTTGTTCATACTCTACAATTCATCAAATTGTTTGATTGCAAGCAATAAAAGCTAGAATTGTTCTACCTGGGAAGAACGCTCTGTAAGCCATGTCAGAATTGATTGTTTGTAGAGATTTCCTTTGTGTATTCTTTGATTCCTTTTGAATGCGTATAGACTTTTCCCAATACCATTTTGATTTTTTGCGTCTTCCTCCAATCATCCAAATGTCAGTACCTGGAAAGATCATTGTCATTTATTGTTTCCTTGTCGTAAGCTGGATCTTTCAAAGTTATTTGCAAATGTCTCGTTTCATATCTGATTTATAACATATACTTTATCTTAGATCTTTTTAAAGAAATAGTGTTTCAAATGTTTTGTTAAAATGAACAAAATAATTGATATATAACTCCCAAAATATGTGTCAAATTAGGAAAATAAATCTAGGTAAATGTTCGCAAAAATATAATTTAAGAAAACAAACCCATCGAAAGTCCAATTCATATTTTGTCATAAAGTTTAAAACTCATTCAGTCAAAATCATAGTTATCTGATGTCCCTTTCTTGTATTTTTTAATCGAATAAGAAACGGAGGCATGTTGACAGGATTGAATTTAGGTTAAAGTAGATTTTAAGAATGTTTTGTAATACATAAAAATGAAGTTCAGTCTAAAACTCATAATCAGACTGATAAAAAACCAAGAATTAATTTTTAAAGATTTACAGAAAATTAGTCATAAACTTGCCAGTACAGCCTATTAGTAAGTGTATTATAGACTAACTAGTAATTCATATAATATAATTCAAGGTTTTTTTTCTAAAAGGTATTTTTGACAATTAAAGCAAAACGATATAAACCTTACCATCATCAACTGTGTACAGAAGAAGGGAGAGAAAATTGTGTTCTGTCATGGTCTCTATGTTGGTCAAATGACCTCCTTCCTCAGCACACATCTTACTGGATTTTTGATAGTTTTTGGCAGATGTGTGCAGCTTGTAGCAGCCCTCTGGTCCAGCTATCCAGCCCTTGTCACACCCTGTTTTGTTATATACATTTTATTCCACAACAACAGAAAACCCCAAAAGACTTTAGAGATATGCGACGAGGGAATAAAATTGTTGCTTAACAGATACGCTAACGAATTAGATTCATTGTCAAATTTATTCTGTACCTAAGAATGCTAATATATTATAACCTGTGTTTTCTTTGCAGAGAATAGATACAAATTCATGAACGGAGCAGTCATGATTGATTGTGTAGGGACATGCTAAAAATTCCCGCTCTTCTCCAGTACAGCTGACTTCATCCATTAGTATGTCTGTGGACTTCCAAGATCCCAATCCAAAGAAAGACTCGTCATATACTCTTTCGGCACCCCTAGAAATAATTCAATACATTTAAGGTAATAAGCTTTTATCGTTAAGAATACTAGTATATCTTATTCAACAACCCAAGTTCTTTTAATATTTACAGGTATACAGTTTTAGTGCTTTTAGCAATTTTAATACCAGTGTGTACAATGACGTAAAAAAGAAAAAAATACAAAAAGAAGCAACAATTTTCATGATCACTATATTCATTTTTTCATAGTGCAGAGACCAGGATCCAGGATATTATCATGTCCTAAATTACTTCTCTCAAATAATATGATTGCAGATGATCTTATAACAACATATAATTGGAAACAAATCTGTAATATGTCTTGCCTGATGTAGCCCATTTGTTTACAGGCCACGTTACCATCGACGATGTCCATACTATCATCGCAAACTGGTCCCCATTTACCACCTCTATGGACCTCAAGACGACCGCCATTGTATAACGTTTGGTTGCCATGGTTACCGAACCTTGATGAATTAAAGTTAGAGTTTATTTAATTGCGTTTGATTTGTTGAATGTCTTCATCGGTTGTTTTCGGGTGGTTCTGTTAAAAAAAAAATATTTTACCTGAGTCTTTGTTTTGTTGCAGGTGCCGTCACATTTAGCTCGGCTGTGGACAGGCTTGAATTTCCTGCGTTATCTGCTTTCCTGATCTTGAATTTATTTTTTCCGCTCTTAACATTCCTTCTCTGAAGGAAGTAGATATTAGATTAGAAAGGATTTCTAGTACTTGGGTCCTATCCTCAATTTACAGCCGAGGTTGCTAGTACTTTATCCCATCCACAATTTACAACGGAGAAACCATCGGAAATTCGAAGCTTTGTCATATGTGCAAGTCATATAAGTCATTGAATAGTTACTTAATTTGATATTATCTTATTCTAAGAATCAAAGACTTTGAAAACATTATCGATAATAGATCATTCCTTCTTTCTTCTTTGTGTTTAGCTAAACAATTCCATGTTTTTCTTCCAAAATTCTCACAAGGCATTAAAACTGGGTAGTTTATTTGATTGATTTGAAAGACCCAATACGATTCAATGATAGAATTTTATAATGCAGTTATCAATTTCGAAATTGATAAATTAGAGAACCCATAAGAAGTTACCTCGTATCCTGCACAAATCCCGTCCCCTAGCAGCGAGTAGATGAGGAGAACAGATAGAGTAGTTAGTCTCATGCTTCTCTGTAGGTCAGGGCGACGCTAGTGTTTATTGTATAGTTTGTTTTTTACAACATCCTCATATTATGGACACTCCAAACTACTTAACCAACGCGTGTTTATCATATTTTGACTAATAACCATCACTTTGCTAATTTTAGGAGAGAGAGAGAAAGAAAGAAAGAGAGAAAGAGAGAGAGAGAGAGAGAGAGAGAGAGGAGGGGGAGTCTAACAATATTATGCAATATTTTCACCTTCCCGAGTTCATTTAGTTCATAGAGCATTTAACCGATTTTTTGGATTTTCATTCTAAATAAGCTAAATCCATGCTTCTATATCGCACACAACCTCTCATGCATATATTTCACAAAGATAGATAGATGACTTAGAAAAACTAATGGCAAATCAAATCCCGCGTGTAATCGAAGTTTAGCTTCTTTTCACAAAGGACGTCCAAAAAATCTTTCTTGGACGCATATTACAGTAATTTAAGGGAAAGACCATATTTACATAATGCTCATTTATGGTAAAATACGCATCTTAGGCAGTGAATGCAAAAGACAGTCTGAAAATAGAACGTGTTATCTTATGAATCTTATCTGTCTAAGATGATTTTTGTTAGAGGACAAACAGAATAGAGATGAATAATGATTTTACAATAGCTATTTTAGATAGAGTATTGGATAATGGAATGTGTGTGATCTTTATGGAAGCACGGGTATGTGAATATTTTTGCAAAATTTATCTGTTCACTTTTTTGTGTGGTGTATCCGTTAGAAATACGGTCTTCTTAACATAGATTTGTACAGCATGTCTGGAAATATCCATAAACTAGTGTTATAACCAGTTGTTAATTGGTAACGGCAATTTATTCAGCTCTAGGTCTTGTAAATCGGATGTCTGTCTGTTGACACTACATTGCACTTATCTTAAAAATTGATGCTCTTGCGCTGTACTTTTTTGGTCAAAATATAAAGATTTATATAGATACTGATTCACCTAGTCAAGGATATGCTAAACTCTCGTCTTTACAAACTGAAGATCCACTCAATGCCATATAATTAATCGTAGGAGACTGTCATTGTTTAATATTTTATTTAGTCTGATTCATCTATTGAAGCGAATAACATGTACTGCTCTACCAAATGCTGGCTAAAAATATTGATCGATTCGCCATTAAATGTTCTATTGCAAACAACCATGGGCAAAGGAGGGCGGGGGGGGGGGGGGTCAGTTCTCTTTTTTTGTGAATGTGTTGCTTTCATATAGGTGTGTTTTATACAATGAGGCCTCATAGTATCAAACGGTAACCAAATGTTCGATGCCCAAATAAATGTCTCAATTTCACGACGTCATGTTGCGTTGTACACGTTACATAAAAAATACAAACGTTGATTCCTTGTACAAGATCGATTAAAATTATTCTCTTTGCGAAAAGGGTAATACAATTCCACAAAGGATTATATTAATGGCCTAGATATTACAAGCTTGTCTGGCTTATAAATCAGAATAATACAGGAACAAATTGGGAATACATCTCCTAACTAAATTTTAAATCCGTCACGATCTTCGATTCCCAGTGCAGTACTTGAAGTAGAGGGACAGTTCCCGACAAATTATTTGTATTTTTGCAAGGTCCTTTCGTGACTTGTGTATTTATGAACAATATCTTAGATCATCATTAATCCAAATAGTATTGTTTGGATACTGTCCTGCAACATCCCAAAAATCAATGCAAATTGGTAATCATTTTGTACTTGAGAAAACGGTTACAGGCTATCGACAGTTTTTTTCTTCTCTTATTATTGATGAAGTAATTTTCGGAATGTAATTCGTTTTTTCAACGATTTTTATTAATAACATTTTGAAGAATTCTCAAGTGTTCGTTTTCCTAGAAATACAGTCCCAGTTGTGTGAAATGCAGGCGCCAAAGAAGAGCCAAAGTGCTGAGTTCCTGATGCGGGGATACTGCAGCACTGTATAGATATGCAAGAGATACCGGTATGGTTACCATTATTTTTTTCAACAATTAAAGTTACATTTTTCTCTCTCTTTCTCTGAGTTACTGGAGGCGATGTGTTATGAATCCAATATGTTTCGAATTCAAGTGCCTGACTCGATCGATGACAAAAGACCCATATACCATATGCTGCATTTAAACAGTATAAGCGAGAATTTGAGGACGCGCTACATCGAACGTCCACCTTTGTCGTCCCCCCAGCTGAGTCCGGTCAATGTCGACCACGGATCTCCCTACCTACTGAGGAAAGCAAGGTAAGTCAAAGCTTTTACATTAAGCTCCCCCCTTAATTTACTTTACCGAATGACACGGGCGACGGTAATTCTAAAAGTTGCGTGATGCAGGTACATGAATAAAAGCCTTGAGTTCGCGTTCTCGTAGAACCATTAATATTTTAGTAGTGCATTAGGACGAGAGATATCAAGTCTCAAAGTTGTGCAGGACTTCAGATTTGATCAAACTTGTTCGACGGGGATGCTGCTGAATTGGATCTGATAGGAATATTGTCATGTTTAAAAAATTGAATTTGCTATGTGGTAATGAATTCAAAATTTACGATATGACAAGTAATTGTATTTAAAACCACCGAGCCAATGTAAGAATTATTCAAATTTGAATATATCATGTGTGTCATATGTAATTTCTCCTGACGTCACATAGCTCATACAGTTAAGTGGGGTTTCAGTTTCTCTTCAAATATTTATCGGCGCACGTTCACTTCTGAGT
This sequence comes from Magallana angulata, assembly GCF_025612915.1. Lineage (NCBI taxonomy): Eukaryota > Metazoa > Mollusca > Bivalvia > Ostreida > Ostreidae > Magallana > Magallana angulata. The sequence goes on along the minus strand of NC_069120.1, from coordinate 11,584,316 downwards.
CACTTTATCATGTAACCACGACTCTTCTTTACTCTTATAAATATCGGAAGTTATGGTGAACTTTAAATTATAATATGTTATACATTTAAACATCGGAGGGGTTACACTTCAAGAAAAGTTAATACAAGCGAGACACCATTTCCTCTCACACACACAGTGGCCTTTGGTTCTCCCCCTCATACACGACAGGGGTTGTCCTTTGTCTGCAACAGGTACATGTATATGGCCGTTAATCGACGGGCAAATAAAGGCATTATTTCATTTTAGTAGCAGGATAAGCCGTGATCTTTTAGATTAGTTTAGATAGGATTGATTCTTAGGTTTCGGAAGCAGACTCACCACTGCATTAATCAATAGACGTTAAGATTTGGTTTTCTACAAAATGTAATGACTGTTCTCCTACTAGTATCTATACTCCTTTAGTAACGATTGTCAACTCATTCGATTGCGTGTTTATGTTGTATTGAACTGGCATTCCTGAAGAAGTCAATTAACTTCTATGCTATGAGATTCGACGGATTTGTTCTTTTCAAATAATGTTGTAAGAAAGACGTGATAAGATATATTTTATCATTTCACCGGCATTCAGAAGTTGGAGTTCTATTCGCTTTTCGCTATTCATTATTCGAATAGCGAATAGAGTTCTCTGGTCGGTTCGCCATTCAAATTACCGTACACATGCTAATAAACGTAAATTCAAAATTTCATATAAACTTCCATTTTTAATTGAAAAAACAGTTTTATAGTAAAATTATTACTTGCTGACCTCACCTAAACATTGACATAATGAACACGACCAGTAAGAGGCCTAGCTAGCCTGGCGAAAATAGGACATTTCGGACAATACAATTATAATTGGACATCTTTCAAAGGGCTGGTTAACACCTTGTATCCCATATCTGGGCCTTCATATTTGGTGGGGATGGGCCCTGGGTAAGACCAGTCAACCCTCAAAAGGAATTGGGTTTACACGGCCATTAACAGGCTTAGCTAGCCTGGCGAAAATAGGAAAATCGTATAATACAATTATAATGGGATATCTTTCAAGGGACTGACTTACACCCTGTATCCCATATCTAGCCTTTCACATTTGGTGGTGATGGGGCCCAGGGACAGTCCAGTCGACCCTCAAAAGGAATTGGGTTTACACGACCAGTAAGAGGCTTAGCTAGCCTGGCAAACATAGGACATTTCGTATAATACAATCATAATGGGATATCTTTCAAGGGGCTGGCTAACACCATGTATCCCATATTTAGACCTTCATATTTGAAGAGGATGGGACCCCGGGACAGCTCTGTCTTTTGTTGTTATAGCGATTTATAGTGAATCGAAACCCGGGATAGTCCAGTCGACCCTCAAAAGGAATTGGGTTTACGCGACCAGTAAGAGGCCTAGCTAGCCTGGAGAAAATGCGACATTTTGTATAATACAGTTATAATGGGATTTCTTTCAAGGGGCTGGCTAACACCCTGTATCCCATATTTAGGCCTTCATATTTGGTGAGGATGGGACCCCGGGACAGCCCAGTCGACCCTCAAAAGAAATTGGGTTTACACGACCAGTAAGAAGCTTACCTAGCCTTGTGAAAATGCGACATTTCGTATAATACAGTTATAATGGGATTTCTTTCAAGGGGATGGCTAACACCCTGTATCCCATATCTGGGCCTTCTTATTTGGTGGGGATGGGCCCTGGGACAGCCCAGTCGACCCTCAAAAGGAATTGGGTTTACACGGCCATTAACATGCTTAGCTAGCATGGCGAAAATAGGAAACTTCGTATAATACAATTATAATGGAATATCTTTCAAAGGGGCTGGCTAACACCCACCCTTTATCCCATATTTGGGCCTTCATATTTGGCGAGAATGAGGCCCCGAAACTTCAATTAACTTGTATAAAAAAATTTCATTGTTTTCTACCAAAGTATACATTATATAAAAGGTAGTTTACACACTACATGTACTAGTATATCATACTTTGTATTATATTGTGGCATACATCTATTGAATGATAAAAATGTTATGAAATAATTGTTACCTTAAACTCAAGGGACCGAGAAAAGCTATTCAAAAAGTTATTTGATTGTGATTTAACTGTCAAAAGGTGACACTGGTTTAGACCTCAAAATCGCTATGATACAATGTATATCATTGTACAAGGTATTTAAAATATCAACTATGAGCTACTTAAGTTTGATTATAACAGTAACAATTTAATTTGAATAGCTCATTGTAATACATGTACTTCAAAAGAAATTAAGCAAGAAATGGATTTGTGCAAGAGAGTGATGTAAATATTGGTTATTTTTTCAGCTGAAAGACAAGGAAAAACAGAATATCAAAGATAAGTTTTCTGTGAGTATTTTAAGAATACATGTACATTTTTGACAATAAATTTATGTCACATTTTCTCATGTAATATTGAATTCTATCAGTTAATAGTTCACTAAACAGTTGTATACCACTAATTGTTCCCGTTTCTTATCCATATTCTCTCATAATCCTTCAGGGATTCAACAAGAAGGAGTTGAAAGACATTCTCAAAATTCAGAAAAGATATGCTATTCCAGATCCAGAATTACGTGAACAAATGAAAAAGGACAACAAGGACTTTATCATTCCTGCTTTCAGAATGTTTTTGGACAAATTTAAACGGCTGAATTTCACCAAAAATCCAGAGAAATACATTAAATACTCTGTGCAAGATGTAGCTGAAGTGGTCGACAAACTGTTTGATATGTCTGCTTGATATTGATATTCTATTATTTCTGTAAATGTGATTGCTTATTAATTTAAAAGAAACTCATTTATAGTTTGAAAAAAAGTTTTAACTTAGCTTATAAAGCTTAACTTGTTTTTTTTTTCTTCAACTTTTAAACTTAATGTTCAGAGAAAAGGACACTTTCTTTTTCATATATATGTTGATGCATCTGAGATCTAAATGAACTGACTTTTGAAAATGCCTCTAAGAATGACATGGGTATTGTTTGTAAAATGCATATTCTAGTTTAGGATCCTCTACTTTTGTCCAGTGACATAAATAGCTTGACCATCAAATATGTTAAGGACAGAATTCATTTCTCCCAGAATTTAGGCTTCTAGTCAATGATATATGTTAAGTTCAACTTGTTGGATATTTAAATTTGTAATTCAATTGAATTATTTATATGGTGCAAGAGTCTCATCATCAGGAGATAATTTTGCACACATGTATTTATATGTGATGTATTTGTGCAATACTTTGAATATCATTAAAAACATATTATTGTTCTACCGTAAATAAAACTGAAAACTTAATTTATTTGTAATACCCGGTTCAGTCGTCAAAACATGCATGGACATTTTTTTAAAAACATTATATGTTTGGCATGCTAAATTTACAAAAATAAAAAAAGGGTACCATTTTGAGACAAAGCTACAGCATTAATGTGCAAGATTTAACCTTTTTTTCAATAAATGGTTGTAGAGTAAACATCAATAAACCACTTTCATGGTTTTTTCTTCTGATTTTTAAATATTCAAGATAAGTCTGCAGCTGTTTAGTTCTAAGTGATTTAGGAAGTCTTACTCTGCAGTTGTATAGCATGCACATTTACATGTAAACCCTCATATTTACCGGCACCGTTTTTTTTTTTTACAAAAGTTTTGATCAGTTTTTGGTTCAAATCAGGGTTTTTTTTTTTCAAGAAATGTTTGCATTTTCGTCCATATTTGTACAAGATGACTGTACATTCCCCTTAAATGAGACAAATTCTGACGGATGGAACCACAACATATTCAGATCCGTTTATGATCTGCTACAACTATCATCGACAAACCTTTGCTAGTAGTGTCTTGCATAAACAAAAACTGTCAGCTATGGGGAAAACACTCTAAAACATATCTTGTCATTTTGCAAAATCGCTTAAAACAGGACAGACACAATGGCAAACATGATCAAGTACCGAGAGAGTAAGCAAACGTCCTTGAAAAGACAGTAGTAGACGAGGAGGAATTAAGAAAGATAGGAAATTCACGAACTTTGTAAGAGATGATCCAACTTAATCCGGTAAATAAATTAAAGAATCAGAAATCCATCCTGGATTCAGAAAGTTCCTGAGGTTGTAGGCGAATCGTAGGCGATGGCTGGCGTTTTCAGACATCAAACAACCTCCGCTCTAAAAAGTTAATAGTTCTTTGAGCGCAATATGGTCTCAATGTTGGAAATTATTGTCCCATAAGAAGAGATTCGATGACACCTTCCACAGCAAAAAAGTAGTATTAGTGATCGAAATATGCAACAAAGGATGAAGTGCATGTGTAATACCCGTTGAAATTGGCTATTATAGATTCCCAGTACAGTGTAAAAGAGAGACTGGCCTGAGTATCACGAGATAGGTCAGAAGAACTATAATAAAGAGACTGCCAACTATATCTGAAATATCAGCACGCTGGAAGTCATAATCATTACTGACTAACCGAACTGAGGACGTTCCAGTATAGGGTCGAACTGGCTGACGACGCATGTAGATAAAGAAAAAATCGTATCACTGTATTGGGATTAACATAACTTTAATCCACGGAAACCAGTGACATCCTGGAAAGACTGAACATTTAAAGGAAGAATCCATCTCTTTGATAATGAAAGCGAGAAGTTCACAAGAGACAGCCAAGAATGAGGACAGGAAAGAGATCAGAGGACCTGCCATTAATGACAATGAAAGATGGAACGAGTTAAATGATGACAATCCAAAATCCATTCTGAATTGACTTTTCAAGATGATGCAGAAAGAAAGGTCAGGATTCTGATAAGGTCTTTAAGAAAGCACCACCTCCGACAATCTAAAGCAGAGAGGACGGAACGGTTATATATGTACAACAACTTTGGAACAGTTTATTATCAAGCTTAAATTCTTTACAGAATAGAAAATAGTAAGGGAAAGACAAAAACATCATTTATGAAAATAAAATGTGTCTTAGACCCTTCATATTCACAGAGCCTGCTTTGGATGACGAAAGTCAGTATTATTGAGGACTAGAAGCAAGGTGTAGAACAACAGCAGACCAGGTTTTTAATGAGTTTTTTCTGAGCCTTTAATATCAGGGTGTTGGATATCTTTCCATTTTCAGAAACAAAATTTAGATATATGTTGTATAAATAAAGGAATTCTGATTAAAAATTCCTGTTTTTATAATTTTCCAGGACGAGTATAATCGACTTATTTTATTTATAAAATCAAACTAAGTGCATCAATACCCAGGAAAAGAGAAGTGTTGGGGAAAACTTCATTTGTTTCTTGGTAGGTATGGCTGAACCTTTTCTTTAGTTTTCCATTTTTCTTGTTCTGAGTTTATATGTTATGTCTATAATATCCCATGACAATTTCAACTTATTTCGATAATTAATTACCACTAAGAATGAAAACATGAAGGCATTCATAGATGATCAGTTACAGATTTTGCATTATTTATGTTACTGTATTTCGGGGTTTTTTAAATCACAATCCAGCGCTATTTCTTTACGTCAATGTTATTCATGCAATTTTGATAAAATAGGAGATGTAATTGAACATTACTTGGATTGGGATAATTAAAATGGGAAAATAACCTGGAAATCTTGTCCAGAATATCGTCAAACCCTGGAGAGTGTTGAGCAGTGGTCTGATACTTACATCATGAAACTTCTTTGTTATATGATTAATTTTCTTTCATGAAGGCTTTTGATATAGATTACTAATATCTTTATATTTGCATTTTTATAGTATGGGTGTTTTGGGTTTTTTTTTAGTTTTTATTTTAAGTTATATGTCATTTTAATACGACAAATACATCTTATTTTAAAATAGGAAGGTCAATTTGAATTTTTGTAGTGAATGGAACAAACAAGGCACATGTTCTTAAAAAAGACTTCACCTAAATACATGGAATTGGTATTGTTTTATTATCAAACAATGATAATGATGCATGATTTACTTTTAATTTGCATTTAATTTTTTTTTAAAGTAGCAGATTGTGCATTCATGATTGCAACAGTGTATTTTTCCTCATGTTTGAAGTTTATCCTGGATCCACTGTAGATGACTCTTGACAATTGTGTACACTCCTGGAGAATTTGGATCACCACAACCTCTTCCCCACGATGTCACTCCCAATACAGTGTATTTACCTAGTAAACACAAGTTTGAAGGTAAATTAAAACAAAATACACTTCAAAGTATTATGTTCTGATGCGACTGAATGTTGTTATCAATAATGGTTGATGTATGTGATGCTTACCCCCGACTTTACAGACAAGAGGCCCTCCACTGTCACCCTGACAACTGTCTATGCCACCTTTCAGGTATCCAGCACAAAACATGCTGGGAGTCAGACGTTTATATACGTTACGACATATATTACGATCAATGATAGGAACTTCTGCATACTTCAATTTGTTTGGAGAACCTGCAACAGCAAATGAAAGGTAAAAATTATAAATATATATGTGCTGGAATCGGCTTTTATTTACGATAACTGTTTTTGTACTACTGTTCCCAATATGTGGGTGTCTATATACGAGTTTTGTACATGTAACTGAACGATACGTTGCCACTTTTTAATGTTTCAAATAGAAATTCAAGATATTTCAAACTGCTGAAAAAGTGATACCCACCTAATGAAGTCGCCCCCCACCCTGATATATAACAGTCCAAGTCCTCAGTGTACGGTGTGTTATCAGAAGGCAGACACGCAGGTTGGACGTACATCCCAGCCATGATTCCTCGACCATCTTTTAGAGTTATCTTAATCAAAGCTATGTCATTGTCATAGGTCTTAGCTGAAAAATAATTGCAAACGTCCCATGCATTTTATATCACAAAAATAGAGATTTTTCTAGCAATGAAATTGTGTAGATGAAAAGTTAGATTTGTTCATTTTTTTTTGATTTATGTGTAAAAATGTAGCTAATCTTTTAAGAAGTAGTACTTACTGTCATAGCCCTCATGCATAAAAATTTCCTCCACCTCAAACTCTTCCTCATCAGAATCAGGCTCTTTGTTGTTCAGGTCTCCAACCCGTATGATAAGATCGGACTTAACTTCACTGAAAAACAAAGAATAGGAACGACCATAATCTTCCTTATTGAGATTATAAACTCGGGGCAGTTTTGAATAACGCAACCGCTTAAAGAACTTAAATTGACATTTTTATCACTTGAAATATTGCTCACTCGTCAACTCTGAACTTACTCATCAAAACAATGGGCAGCACTCAGAATCCAGAACCGGCTAAGGACGATACCGCCACAGTGTTGGGCATCTATTTTTCTGGTTTTTGTTCGATAGATGACTTTTCTGATCGCCACTTGCCATGGAAACATCCCATAATCAGCATTTAATCCTCCAAATATTTTTAAAGGAGGTCCCCAGTCCTCAACCGTTCTTTCACTAGTGTCTCGTTTTCGTCTCGAGTTAATCACATCCTCCATTGGTCGTCTACCACAATCTGAAACAAAAATACGTTTGAGTCATGTTAAATTGTAACATGAGAAACAGAGGATACCTATTTTCACGACACTAAATTCTAACATTAATTTTTACCAGTGGGAAGTTGGTTGATATCATCAGTTGATATCTCATCTGCAGAGTAACATATGACCCCTGCGTCTTCGTTGTGTGCACAGTTGCTCTGGCCCCATCCAGAACTGTCACAGTCCAACAAGGAATCCTCTGTTCCATAACAAGCAACATCATCCAAGTAAATAGGACCTGATCCACGCCCAAACCTTGCATTGGATACTGCCACTCCACTCCTGGGGAAAAGAACAGATAATTTTTCATGAAATTATAAATGTATTATGCATATGTACCGATACATACGATAATGATCATATAACATTTGATATAAACTTTTCTTTAATAGACATAAACCATGTGGAGGCATTTATCTACGATAAATTTGATTCTATTTAATAGAATTTTTAGATAATTTTTATCTTAGATTGATTTACACGATCTATCTACACGTCAGTATACCTGTATCCTAGCATTGTACACACGACCTTGGCATCAAGGTCATCCCAGTCATCATCACACACTGATCCTTTAACTCCGTTGTACTCCAATTCCAAAGTTCCTCGTCCTTCGATTCCCTCAACATTGTTAACCAAGCGAATGATCACTTCATCATCTACTGTTTTGCAAAATGAAATAGTCGAACACTCTCTTACTTTTAATATTATTTTTTTATTTCATCTTAATGTTAACTTTTGTTTGAAAAGGTCAATACCTGATCCCTGACTACTTGTAGTGGTTGCTATTGTGGTGGGAGGGGCGTCACAAATAACCCCAACATCTTCGGGATGCTCACAATTACTGATGCCCCACCCATCGTTTCTGCAATGAGACAAGGATCTCTCTGTACCCTGACATCTGACATTGTCAAGGAGAACCATCCCAGAACCAGGACCAAAATATCCTCCTTCAGTAGCAACGCCTGTCCTGGAAGACAAAATTGTTTATACACAATCTGTTAACTCAATAATAAAATAAATATATGAATGTTGATTGTCTATTTAATGTCATACTCAAAACTCAGTGAAAACATACAGCTTTTACCCAATACATGATTGATTATAGACAGTGTCTGCTGTGCTTCTTTTATACCTGTAACCCATCATACGACACACTACGCCGGCCTCTATATCAGTGAAGTAGTCGTCACACACAGTCCCTGTCACGTCCCCTACAGTTAACATCACCCGCCCTTCACTGGGGGTCTTCCCCTCCACCAGCCTCACTCTCACCTCGGGGGGAGCTGTAGATATGTTACAATTTACCATGTATTTGGTAATTTTTCGCGATGTCATAATTTTCGCAACCTCTTTTAAATCGCAAAAAGTTGAATACGCAGAAATTATATACCGGATCATTTTGTTTGAAGAAACTTTTAAAATCGCAAAAATGACTGACGCAAATTAAAAATGTTACAGATTTTCCTCATTTTCGCAAATTCTGTGACTCGCGAAAAACCCCGGAAATACAGTAATCCTAGTGACACTAAGAGTCAGTCTTCGTGTTATAGATTACAAATACTTTATCAATGTATACATACCAAGGTATCCAAAAGTATATCAAATGATATAAAATAAGTTGAAGATTATTGTAAGATGGTAAAATAATTCATTTCGATTTGATAAAACATTAAAAATATCACAAAGGAATCATATTAAACATGAAAAGGTAATTTTTATGACAAAAAAAACCCCAACTTATTTACCAATCAGGATCCTAATCAAACATTTCGAAATAGGAATGTAAAATGAATATAAAAGAATGAAACGACAAAAAAAATGTATGATTTGCATTGATCGTATTTTAATTTTAAAAAGAAGATAATAAGATACTAAATATATGGAATATAATCTTTCACATTGTAATATTATTTTTGCAGTGTACCGAATTTGGTCTTTTAAATTGTGTTGACCAAACCAAACATACTACATGCATATTGTATTTGAAAAATAAACAGATTGAACAATTTCTCACCAACAGAGTCGTCTTCGCAGTCTACTCCCACGTCTTCATCATGTGTGCAGTCTGAAACCCCCCAGCCTGTGTGATTACAATCCTCGATGTGAGATTCGTTTCCATGACATCCAAGATTATCCAACCAAATAACACCTTTTCCAGGACCATACAATTTAGACGGTTTCCCACTCCTTGAAATTTTTCAAATCCATTATAAATATTTTAATATTTTTCCACTCCTTTAAAAAGTCAATTTTGGTATGTAAGAATATCCAAAGAAGTTTTAATTACCGTACCTGTATCCAAACATTTGACACACAACCGTGGCGTCTTTTTCATCAAAGTCATCGTCACAAATGGATCCCTTTTCTCCCTTATACCAGAGTTGTATGCGGCCTCTACTGGGTACGTCACTGTTAACCAGAGTAATGCTGACTGTAATTAAAAGAGATTGGGGCAGGTTATTAAGTAACACAATTTCACTGCGACTTTTGTTTTCATTCAAATATCATTGTTTCATTGACTTGCCTGTAGATGATTGAGTCGTTGATCTAGGTGTTGTCGTAGTTTGTTTCGTTGTATCATCGAAGACACCTTCGAAAAGTAAATGAAATACGTTTATTTGATTTTTTGAAATACACAAATATTTAAAAAAAAAGAATTTTGCAGATATATGCACAAATCTAGAACGAGAAATGTTTTATATATTTACCTTCACAAATGACGCCTGCATCCTCTGTATGTCCACAGTTATGTTGCCCCCAAGGTCTGCTTGAACACTCTAACAGAGATGTTTCGTTACCACGACACTCAACATCGTCCAGCCAGATGACCCCTGACCCTGCCCCAAAGGTTGCATCGGCCTTGGCCTGACCCCCTCTACAGTACATTTTTTTGTATTGTATAAATAGGGTAAGTTTTCACACTGAATTTTAAAGTTGATATAAAGCTAAATTATATGCTGCATATTATTTGTTAGGATTATTTTTTTATTTTCATTTATAGCCATGTTTACAAATACATGTTTTAAAAAAGCATCAGACTTATATTATATGCACGTTTCCTAAATAACCAGTATGCATATGGAGTCATGTAAGCAATACACATTTAATTTCTATTGTAAGCACGGTAACAAGAAAAAGAAGACCAAATGAAATGTGTTTTTGGGAGTTGATTTTAATCAACTCTCCTATGCAGTTACTCTGACAAACCGAAAGTGAAACAGTGTTTGGACCAAAGCACAAATCATCGCCGCTGACAAGACTTAGTTCTTGAGAATAATATTGATACATTCGAAATAATTTATGCTAAAGCATTGTTTTTCAAGTAAACTTATTTATAAATACTTTGAAAATAGTCAGATTTTAAATGGTACGAACAATTTAGATATTTTTATAGTTGTATGTATTCTTACGCCATAGTTCAATATAGTTTCGTTCAACTCGACCCTCGGCTGTCTCCGTAAATCTCCGACAAGCAGAGAGTCTCTCTTGCTTGTTGGAGATAAACGGCGACAGCCGAGCGTTTGGTTGAACGAGACGAGGGTTCAATTGCTTGGATCCATAAATTTTCCAGAAATTTTTCTATCACTGATACATAGTTTGATTGAATTTATTCTATCTTTAAATTATTATAGGGTTTTATCAACATTCTTGTGTCGAAAAAGTCTGAAAATTCGTATTATAAAAATGTGCGTAATTCAAATACAGATTAGAAACTACCTGTAGTTGTCATGCAAAATAACATATCATTGATTTTCAAATAAATAAACGTCGATAAAATCAACTCCCGTCAGTTCTTCGGTACTTTGATTTAAATGTGAATTTACTGGTATCTATTACCTAAATCCCAACATTTTGCTATAAAGCTAAATTATATGCTGCATATTATGCGTATTTTGTTAGGATTATTTTTTTATTTTCATTTATAGCCATGTTTACAAATACATGTTTTAAAAAAGCATCAGACCTATATTATATGCACGTTTCCTAAAAAACCAGTATGCATATGGAGTCATGTAAGCAATACACATTTAATTTCTATTGTAAGCTAATCAACTCTCCTATGCAGTTACTCTGACAAACCGAAAGTGAAACAGTGTTTGGACCAAAGCACAAATCATCGCCGCTGACAAGACTTAGTTCTTGAGAATAATATTGATAAATTCGTAATAATGTATGCTAAAGCATTGTTTTTCAAGGAAACTTTTTTATAAATACTTTGAAAATAGTCAGATTTTAAATGGTACAAACAATTTAGATATTTTTTGTATACGTGTAGTTGTATGTATTCTTACGCCATAGTTCAATATAGTTTCGTTCAACTCGACCCTCGGCTGTCTCCGTAAATCTCCGACAAGCAGAGAGTCTCTCTTGCTTGTCGGAGATTAACGGCGACAGCCGAGCGTTTGGTTGAACGAGACGAGGGTTCAATTGCTTGGATCCATAAATTTTCCAGAAATTTTTCTATCACTGATACAAAGTTTGATTGAATTTATTCTATCTTTAAATTATTATGGGGTTTTATCAACATTCTTGTGTCGAAAAAGTCTAAAAATTCGTATTATAAAAATGTGCGTAATTCAAATACAGATTAGAAACTACCTGTAGTTGTCATGCAAAATAACATATCATTGATTTTCAAATAAATAAACATCGATAAAATCAACTCCCGTCAGTTCTTCGGTACTTTGATTTTTAATGTGAATTTACTGTTATCTATTACCTAAATCCCAACATTTTGCAGATTATCCTAGCACTGGCGTCAGTCCAGCCATCATCACAGATAGTTCCTCTCATCCCATTCCTGACAATCTCCACTCTTCCACTATATGGAGTCTCTCCGTTTACAAGGTTAACTTGTATATCTACATGTAAGTACCAGTAAATCAGATATAAATCATTTTCATTAAAATACACATATTTCTTCATTCTTTGCATTATTGATTAATTAACGCTATACCACAGCTTTGTTCATCTGAACCATCTCTGCAATGCTCTGTTCCATCACACACTTGCTGAGGAATCAAACATCTCTCATTGTCACATTGAAATTCCTTCTCTGTACATGCTGTATTTAACAAAAGTTATAGTATATTGTCAATCAACCATTGTAATGTGTCTGGGATAAAAAAAAATTTAATTTTTAAAAATCCGTAATATTTCTCATGTACGAGGTTTTAGTCTTTGCTAGATTTTTATAATATATTATCATAAGTTCAACTAAAAAAAGGAAAGCCTCAAGATCTCATAAAAAGGATTTATTTTAAACCTCAATATACTTTTATATATTTTCATGATAATAAACCCAGAAAAGTATCGATATTAATTAACATTTTTACTCGAGAAACGTTATCTTTGAAACCTTTATTAATTCAATTAACTTAGATTATTATTTTATGAGAAATGCATTGGATTCACGAATAATAACACATTATTGTGTAACACTTGTAATCAAATAGATGTTGTAATATATGTCAGATCATTTAACCTTTGGACGGATAGCAAACAACACCGGCCACTTCGTAGCTCCTGCAGTCATGCTCCTTCCAGGGGTTCTTGTTGCATTCCTCCAAGGAGCTCTCGCCTCCAGTACAGTTTACTTCATCCAACAGGAAGTTACTGTTTCCAAGTCCAAATGCCCCAAATCGTTCTGCTTTTTCAGCTCCCCTGTTTTGAAAAAATATCATTATTGACATACATAATGAGAAAAGAAAGGAATTCATCTTTTTAATGCCCCCTCATCCGATTTGTAATGAAATTTCAATGACTGTTTGTCTAGTCATTTTGGATATTGGAGTTCATTAAAACGAGTGGGATAAGATGAACGTAATTTTCAACAAATTATCAAAGGTAAATTAGATATTTCTTTTTTGATACCTTGCAGTGAAACCCTTTTAATTTTTCTTTCGTTAGAATGTTGACAATTTAAACAAATATTAATCATGTGCAAACCCTCTGAGACAATTATCAAATGAAGACTAAATTACAATTTCATATTTTCATATAAGAGCCTACCCTTCGAAGCCTAGCATCCTGCAGACAACTTGTGCATCATTGATGTCCCAGTTGTCATCACAAATCACTCCCCATTCTCCATAGTACTGAAGCTCCACCCTCCCGGAATACTCATTATCCCCATCCACCAGGCGAATTCCCAAAGGTGGAATGGTATTTCCCGCTAAAAATTTACAGATATAACTCGTAATCGCTGAAAATGATTCAATTTACTTTTTTATGAAGTCAGTTGTGTTTCACTCCTTACAAATCAAAATTTCACAAAGATATAAAGTAGAAAAATATTTCTATCAAAACTGCAATTGGACGACGAATTACCACACTCCTCCTCGTCCGAGAGATCTCCGCAATCATCATGAGAATTACAGTGTAGACTCTGGTCAATGCAGTGGCCATTCCTACACCTGAATTTATCAATGCACCCATCTAAAGAAATAAATAAAATAATCAAGTTGAAGGTTTTACATAATGGAATTTTGAAGTAACTAAAACATTTATGCATTTTTATTATCCTTTGCAACTGAAATTTATACAATATAGAATAGACATAAATTGGTGCAGAAAACAGAGATAAAATGAATAAGACGTAGTTATATACGAATCACATACTTATCTGAGACTTCAGTTCATAATAGTCATAGGCAGAAGAGTAATTTCCCCTGCTCGTCACCCTCTCTCTGTTCAGTGAGGATAAAAAGCACTCCCTCTTCCCGATCAAATAGTGGAAAGAGCGACAAATAAATCGGGTGGATTGTGCGCAATATCGTGCACACTGAAAAAAAGAACATATTATAAGGTAAGATCTCCTTAGAAAAATCAGAAATGGGGATCTTTATAATTTACTTTGCTGTCTACACATATATTATGAAAGATTTAATACCAGTTCGAGTGGAATATTTTCGTAGGCTTCTTCTCCTCCCTTTGTAAGAGCAAAATTTTTCTCTTTTGTGTAAAGCGGCAAGGTATACTCTGAAACAAATAAAGAAGTTTGTTCTCAGTAAATGTGTGTAAAGGAAAAGGGTACTAGTACTTGGAATTTATATCCCAAGGACTCACCACAGGTTTCTTCATCTTCATTGAATTGACAGTCCTTTTCTCCATCACACCGAAAGAGTTCTGGAATACATCTGAATTTAAAACGAACATATAGAACAATATTCACGGAACAAGATATTTCTGATGATGTAACTGCTCTCTAAACAACCAAGCTGAGTGCTGCGAGTCAATTTTAATCAGTTTTTATTTTGAGAAAGTGAGGGATTTGAGCTTCTGAATCGACAAACGATAGTATCCTTCGTTGAACACATTTTGCATGAAGAAAACATTAAAAGCAAATCAAATTTTCTTTTAATTGAACGAAGAGTCATTTTCTTGTACTGCACATCTCACAAGAATTGAAGCAATGAGTTTCCCTGCATAGTATAACTTTTCTACAAAATTACACGATTTCCTTCATCTCGTATTAAAAATTTTGTGCAAGGTCCATATGAATCAAATTTGATTTTGATTAGTAAAAGAGTCTGAAATGGTAAGAAGAACGAAATAAATTAGTGATTTCGGGGGAAATTCGAAACAATAACAGGAACTATGGTATTCAGTTTCATTAGAATTGATGAGTAATTAATAATAGGAAATGTAATGTTAATAATGGTTTTATGTAGCACAATTTTGAAACAACTATAAAACACTCATATCGAAAGCAAATATTTACTCGACCCATACTTGTACTTTGGATCAGCCTATGGGCCATTTGTTTTATCAAAATTTTGAAATAATATCATTAAAACGTGTCATTTTTTTGCTTTTTTCACATTATTACATAAAAAGATATTTCTTCATCCCTAGAACTGTTTATATTACTTCACATAGTGGCATGTTCGATAGCATTGGTATTGCTGTAGTTTCTGGACAGAGCGTAGCGTTTTTTAGATTAAAAGATTTTGTCATAATATCAAATAGAACATTTTAAGCATACCACTACTAATTAAGTTACACGAGGAAAGAAATTGTTCATTAATCGAGTAGTATGACTATCCAAGAAAAAGCTCATGCTTGAATCGTATGTAAGATTGTACAATCCTCCAGTGAATACCTTAGTATCTGATATTAATTAGTTTACTCGAAAAAACAGTAGTTTCAATCTCTAAACGTCAGATAAGCAAAATATACAAAAAAAGTTATCAATCATGGGTTTTATATTTAATAACTATAGGATTTAACTAGCACATTAAAAAACAATGAGTTGATAATGCAACATACAATAATACTTACACGTCTGAGGAACTTGAGTGGCAGAAGAAATTGTCGACGGGGCAATCTATCTGTGCCTCGCCTGTTATCAATGTACAATCAAACCCCTTTTTATTACATGCCCCAGAGTTGTAATCAATAAATAAGTGAATGGAAAAGCAGTAAAGCACTCAGTGAGTACATCAGTGTCTTCCCTTTCAGGACCGCTGCCATTAATTATTCATTTTCATCATTTGAATCATCTGTGAACATTAATCCCATGCTGAATCCAGTGCATTGACTCACTGATTTATATGATGTTTGAGTCATTATCATGTCGAGGACACCCAGACCGTTAAATGCTTAATGTGCATTTTATAGTAATTTAAAAAGTACCATTCAAACAAATATTTCTTGACACAACGTATCAAACTAATGTAGAATGCATCTAGCTGTTCTTTACCTCATAATTTAACATCACTTTCTTTTTAAAAATTGAATATATTTTATGCTTTCTATGTTGATTTGTATTAATATGCTTATTAATGGCATTTGATAACACCATATTTTCTCATTATGTATTCTTTTTACTAATTTGAAGGTGAAAATTTGAAAGTCGAACACTGATTTTTTTGCTGTACAATGTTTGTTATCAAGTGAGATACGGTGTATATATTCAATAAGGTAAATGTTAAATATTTAAATAATATATATTTTCACAATCCCATTTTTTTAATTACAGCATGTCTGATCACAGCAAAACCAGAAACGGGACCTCCTTTTTACACCAGCTTATAATGGAGAGAAAATACCTATACTTACTTGTCATGGCGATAGGTTGATCTGTTGTAACAAGTTCAGAACACCGAGGCACTACACAATAGTCAAACTCGTTTCGGTTGGACCTCACCCAACACCATGGTCTGGAGTCGCCATCAGGGTTCCTGCAAAAGTTGTGGTTTCCTAATCCCTGGAACAACAAACTAGTCATTTTATGTATAGACGGCAGTTAGGTTAAAGTAAGAGTTTCGAACCAGATGAACTATAAATAGTAACCTTTTCTGAATCAGATGTTAGGTTCATTCTGCCGGTAGATTTCCAGTTTTGGCAATTGAAACCTTTATCTGTTGTGTTGGCAAACCCTCTATAAAACTTTCCATCATTGATATAGCAGTCTGCAGTGATAGTGAAATTCTCAGATACTTTATATTTTAAAAAAAATGAAAAATGATAAATTTTCTTGTTCTTCAAGCTAAAGGTATTTTTGTACACATGTATGATTATTATATATAAATTAACATTAAAAAAGTAATTCAGCAACCTTTGTTGATGGACACTGTTGCAGTTGTTGTGCTTGAAGATTCACATTTAGATACAGGACAGTATCCGAAACGATCCCGTTCCACGTCCAACCAACACCAGGGACTCTTGCTGTCGTCGGGGTTACGGCACATATTATGGTCTCCTAGGCCCTAAAAACATATATCAGTCAAGACTGAACTTAGTAGATTACCAGCAGATCTTAAGGTGATATGGGACATTTTCGATATTAACACGGATAAAAGTACATGATAAACAAATCACTTTCACCAGTTTAGAATTTTCAAATTTTACAATATACAAAATACGTTTTAATTTTTTGGGAAAGATAAAAATTACAAAAGCCCCAACTGAATTCGAATTCAATACTAAAGATTCGTAGTCGCTTTAACCATTGCACTACGCCGTTGGGTAACAATTTTGAGAAAGAAAATATTTATAATAATTAATAATTTTTATTGTTTATTTCGATAAGGAGTAAGCCACTACATGGAGGTGTCCCATAACTCCCTAAGTGGAATGTGCGGCCATCTTGTACATTTGAGAATAAGAATGTAAACATTTCTTGAACTGGCTTGTTTCTTCCCGAAACTGACCAAAACTGTTGCCAAAAGATATAAAAGCAATAAATATGAGATTCTTCACGTTGTGCTGTATGCAAATTATGCATACAAGAACAGGACAATGCCTTTTAATCACTTTAAAAAAGCTGTCGAACTGTGCAGATAGACTTATTTTGAAGATTTTAAAATCTGAAGAAAAAAATATGAAGGGGGTTTATTGGTGTCCTCTCTACAACAATTTTTGAGAATAAGTTTGAATCTTATACATTAATATTTAACTCTGCCTCAAAATAAGGTACCATCTTTTTTCAGTTTGCATGAGATTTATTTTTAGAACAAGAAAAATTCAGTCTGTACTTAGAACTCCTGTGTCTATGTCGACACATTGACGTTATATTTTCATAGAAAAAAATATAAAAGTCAATTCAAAACAATCCGTGTTGAATCTGATATACATCTCTATACCTATCCCATGTTTGTTTTATGGGGATTTTTTTCCCTGTTCTATAAGTATAAATTGAAGTAAATTCTTTTTAGAAGTGAGGTAGGGGTCCAAAAAAGTGATTGTCTTAAGGTGGTATGGGACACTTCCATGTTGTGACGTTCTATTTATCGAAATAAACAATGAAATCAAGTGTAATTTTATAAATAGCATCATTACCGAAAGTATTTTCAACAGCGTGTCGCAGTGGATCAGAGGATTCTCTACGAACATGTACGTCATGAGTTCAAATCCCAGAGGGGGTACCGGTTTAAAAAGATTTTACCTTTGCAAACAATTTTAACGTATTTTATTGTTAAATATTGTAAAATTTGAAAATTCTAACTGGTGAATTTATTTAAATTATAAAGTACATTAATTCACATTAATATCGACAGATGTCCTATACCACCCTAATTAAAAAAAAAGTATATATCATATTTCAATGAAAATATATCTTCAATGTACCTCCATAGACACAGACAAATATATCTTATGGTTTGGAGGCCCATTTAAATATAGGGTACCTACTTTGGGGAAAAGTTAGAACTTATATAAGCACTCTTAGACGTTTTACTCAACAGATGGTTGTAGAGAGGACACCAATGAACCCCCTGCATATTTTATAAAAAATTTAAATCTTTAAAATAGGTCTGTAGCTGCGAAATTCGACAGCTGTTCTAAGTGATTAAAAAGGCATTGTCCTTTTCTTGTATGCATACCTTTCAAACAAAATGACATGTAGGACTTCATATTTATTGCTTGTATTTTTTGGCAACATTTTAGGCCAGTTTTGGGTAGAAACAAGCCAGTTCCATAAATGTTTACATTCTTATCCTCAAATGTACAAGATGCCGCACATCCCCCATAAGGTAGTACGGGGCACCCCCATGTTGTGACGTATTGTTCATCAAAATAAACAATAGAATAAGGCCTAATTATATAAGTCGTTTCTGTCCAAATATTGTAAGCTACATGTAACGGCGTAGTGTAGTGGGTTAGAGGACTTACTACGAATGAGTACGTCATGAGTTCGAACTCCTCTGGAGTTTTTACAATTTTGGCTCCAAATATATTTAAAAGCTTTTTGGGTTAAATATTGTAAAATTTGAAAATTCTAAACCGGTCAAAGTATTTCAATTATAATGTATTTTAATCCACATTAATATCGACAATTGTTCGATACCACCTTAAAGATCTTGTTACAACCTTAGATCAGTAATATAACTAGACACGATCTCGTTGCGAGCAACGAATGGGTCTTCCGTCCGATTTTTGAATAGATTAGATTAAACTTATCACTTCAAAGATAAAATCGTAGATCTAAGCGAAAAATAGTAAAAAAAAAAATTGCGGCAATCGGGGCTTGAACCCGGGTTACCTGGGCCATGTCCACGACTCTATCGACTGAGCTACTCAGACTCTCGCTTCAGAAATTTGACGCTTAATTTGTCGAGAATGCCTGCGAGCAACAAGTGGGTCTTTTGTTTGATTTTGAATTGATAGGGTTCAATTAAACTGTTGACATTTGGTACGATTTACTATCATATTAACTTCCTTTTCAACTAATTTTTCAACCTACACTGCGAAATGCAGATTTCCGGAAAATGTCATTTTTAAACGTCAATATCTCCGCAATGCGTTGTCCGATTTTAAAACGGTTTTTAGTTTTGTATTCAGTACAAAAATGTCAACAAAATGCATATGCTTTAAAATTCCAAAAATCGAAATATTAGAATCACTTCCAGTGACGACCGGAAATGACGGACGACCTGCTCATATTAAAATTTGATAAGTTTAAAACATTATCTGATGGAAAAAATTGTAGATTATTTGATTTAAAAAAATTTTAAAACACAATTTTCCAAAAATGCTGTTTGAGCGGACCGGAAGTGACGGACGATCGTAGTTTTACCTGATCGGCCCTAGAAATTCAAAAATCTATCATTCATGAAACTTTCAATTTTCTATCTTTAATCGTTTTTGCGAAAAAGGGAGGACAAGATCACTTTTTACAAAAAGAAAAACGAATATAACGGCCGACCGGAAGTGACGTCATAAAAAAAATGAACATGATAAAAGACCTTGATATTTTGTATTATTCGTGAAATTTTCATAAAAATCCATTGTAGCTTATTTGAGATATTAGAGTTTTAAGAAAAATGTTAAGAAAAAAAAGAATAATAATAGTGAAAAATAGAGAAAAAGAAACCTAACAAAAACAATAGGGTCTTCCGTTGGAAACGGAAGACCCTAACTAGGCATTAAAGGTCGTGCTTTTGATCAAAGTCAGTTTTTCCGTTTTTGATGTTTACAATGCTTCAGTAAGGCTTTTCTATTAGTCAACCAAAATTTGAGGGTTATAAACGAGATACAGAGTTCACAATTAAAATTCTTTATTAATAGGTTGCAGGATTGTAAATTTGCACTAGCGTTTGCATAGGATAATATTTTATACAATGCAGCCTGTCTCCCTTAAATATATTCTTACTAAAATAGGAGGGAATGTATTTGATACTTCCTGTCCGTTTCCATAAAATGTATTATTTTTCAAACTTTTTTTTAACTCTACCTGAACATAACTTTAACATATACAGGTTTATCGGCAGCTGTATAGCATGCCAATGTTTACAAATGATAAACAATACCAATTCATGCGCCGAATCAACACCTTTGCTATGTCATAGCACTTTTTTCTCTTCTATACACTATATATCTCTTTTAACTGTCTTCTGCAGGGGTAAAGTATTATTAAATAATCCTAATGGACAACAAAGCACTTAAAGAAAACAAGTTAAAAATACTATCAGTAAACTGCCAAGGGCTTAATGACTTCCATAAGAGGAAAGATGTTTTCAGAAATCTTAAAATTAAAAACCACAATATTTATTTCTTGCAAGATACACATTTTAGTGAAAAAGATGAAATGTTGATACAATCTCAATGGGGAACTAAATCTTTCTTTAACTCATTCAGAACAAACTCTAGAGGGGTGGCAATTCTTTTAAATAACAATTTTGAATGTAAAGTACATAACATAGATAAAGATGATAGTGGTAATTATCTTATATTAGACACTACTGTTGAAAATATGCACCTTTTACTGGTAAATATATATGGCCCAAATTCAGATACACCAAATTTTTACTCAGAATTAAAGAATAAAATTGACTCTTATCTTAATACACAACATATTATAATTGGAGGTGATTTCAATTTAGTAATGAATAAAGACTTAGACTCTATGAATTATAAACATCTGAATAACCCAAAAGCAAGAATAGAAGTTTTGAAATTAATGGAGACATTTAATCTTGTGGACATATTTCGGGAAAATAATGCAAATTTAAAAAGATACACATGGAGAAGGAAAAGTCCTATAAAACAAGCCAGATTAGATTTTTTTCCTTATATCTGACACTCTAACAAATAGAGTACCACATGTTAAATTTGAAAATAGCTATCGTTCAGATCATTCCCCAGTAATTCTTGAATTTAAAGTAAATGAATTTATGAATGGGAAATGCTTTTGGAAATTCAACAATTCCCTATTAGTTGATACAATACATATTAACTCTATAAAAAAAATAATTAGGGAAGTAAAAAGACAATATGTTTGTCCTATATACAATATAGATAATTTAGATAATATAAGAAATGAAGATATCCAATTTATAATTGATGATCAACTTTTTATAGATATTCTTCTTACTGAAATAAGGGGTAAATCCATTTCATACTCTGCTTTTAAGAAAAAAAAATCCAATGAAAGAGAAAAGGAATTAGAAAATGAGATTACATGTCTTGAGCAGAACTTCACGGAAAACTCCTTAGATTTATTATCAAACAAACAAGATGAGCTTCTCAACATAAGAAAAAATAAATTAAAAGGTCAATGTATCAGGTCAAAGTCTAAATGGATTGACGAGGGAGAAAAGCCGTCCAAATATTTCATTAACCTAGAGACTAGGAACTACATAAGTAAACAAATACCAAATATTGAAAAAGATGATGGGTCGGTTATTTTCGATCAAATGAAAATATTAAAAGAAACTAAATCTTTTTATGAACACTTGTATAAGAAAAGAGAAATTATAAATGAAGAAAGTTTCCATGAAAAGTTAAATAAAATTAAGTGTCCTAAACTTAATAGAGAAGAGTCAAATACCCTTGAAGGTCCTTTAACTGATACAGAAATTCTGAATTTCCTTAAGAAAATGAAAAATGAAAAAAGTCCTGGCCCTGATGGTTTTACAAGTGAGTTCTTTAAATTCTTCTGGAGAGACTTAGGAATATTTATCACAAGAGCAATTAACCACTCTTTTCAAATAGGAAACTTTTCAGAAATAAATAAACTAGGTGTTATTACATGCATTCCCAAATCTGGAAAACCTAAACAATTTCTGAAAAATTGGCGTCCCATTACTTTACTAAATGTTATTTACAAGCTAGCTTCAGGAAGCTTAGCTGAACGCATGAAAACTATTCTAGATAAATTGATAAATAATGATCAGACTGGATTTTTGAAGGGAAGATTTATTGGGGAAAATATAAGACTTATATATGACCTTATGTATTATACAGAGCATTACAACATACCCGGCCTTTTAATGTTAATTGATATCGAAAAGGCTTTTGACACCATCTCATGGAGTTTTATCTCAAAAACACTAGACTTTTTTAATTTTGGACCCTCCTTCAAAAATTGGATAAAAACATTCTATAACGGAATTAAGGCATGTGTGATTCAAAATGGTATAATTTCAGAATACTTTTATCCAGAAAGGGGCTGTAGACAAGGTGACCCAATATCTCCATATCTCTTTCTTCTCTGCGCTGAGATTTTAGGAATATTAATAAGAAATGAAAAAGACATCAAAGGTATAATTATTGATGGAGAAGAATACAAAATATCTCAATATGCAGACGACACATCAATTATAATGGATGGTACACCACAATCATATGATGGCATTCTTAGGGTTTTAGACTTTTTCGCACAAGTATCAGGCTTAAAAATAAATTTTACAAAAACAAAAATGGTTTGGATTGGTAGCAAAAAATTTTCAAAGGATGTATTTCATCATTCACGATGGAAACTTAGTTGAAACAATTTAAATTTTGAGCTTCTAGGTATCAAATTTTCAGTTAAATTAGATGAAATGGAAGAATTAAATTATTTACCAAAATTGTCTGAAATTAGAAGATTGATAAATCAGTGGAAGTTAAGAAAATTAACACCAATTGGTCGAATTACGATAATCAAGACACTAATAATACCAAAGCTAAATCATTTGATACTAGCATTACCCAACCCAAAAACTGAATACCTAAAAACTTTTGAACATGATATTTTTCATTTCCTATGGGGCTGTAAAGTTCATAAAGTAAAGAAAAGTACAATTATACAAGATTATAATCATGGGGGTCTCAAAATGGTTGATTATGGAAATTTTATCACAGCACTCAAAGCTACTTGGATGAGAAGGCTAATTAAAACTGATACAAAATGGGTAAAGCTTTTAGAATCAATTTTGAAAATTAGTATCTCTGAAATATGGAGAAATGGTCCTAATTATTCGTACCTTCTATGTAAAAAATTAGAAAATTCTTTTTGGAAAGAAGTGCTCCTCAGCTGGTTAAAAATAATTGAACAAACGCCACTTAGTAGACCCCAAATTATAAATGATAATATATGGCACAATCCCCAAATCACCATAGACAATAAATCAATATTTATCAAAAGTTATGTTAATAAAGGATTTATTTTTGTTAGTGATCTGCTTAATATAGATGGAACATTTAGAAACTTTGATGAATTGAAACACATTAATCCAAAGACAAATTTCATAGAGTATGCAAGTTTAAGAACTGCAGTTACAACCAGACTACATACACAAGATATACACTTACCAAACCTACAGAACACATTACAATATGGACCAATTGTCCCTAATCATATTCTATTGTTTATTAATACTTGTAAAGGTTGTAAACCCATGTACAACATACTATTAGACAAAAAAAGAGAAATATGTACATCGATATCAAAATGGAGAGAAAAGGGTTATAACTATTCACAAACTTCTTGGAGTAGAATTTTTGAACTCCCTTTTAAGTGTACACAGGAATCAAAACTACATTGGCTGCAATATCAAATACTTCATAGGATTGTCCCTACAAATAAATATCTTTTTAATATAAAAAAAGCAGAATCTGCTGTTTGCACCTTTTGTAAAAAAGATGAAGAAAGTATTGGTCATTTATTTTATGAATGTAATATAGTAAAAGAATTGTGGTGTGATGTTGAAGAGTGGATTTTTACACAGTTTGAAATCTCGATTACATCTGATATTCAATCAGTTCTTTTTGGAAAATACAAAAATAAAGAAAGTTATAAATTTTTTAACCTGATAGCTCTTATTGTGAAGCAATATATTTTTTCATGTAAATATAAAAGTAATCCGACACCAAATATACATGCCTTGAAAAAGGTCATAACAGAAAGAATCTTAACTGAAAAATATTTGCTGTTGAAAAGATGTAATTATAAGGAATACGAAAGCCACTGGCAGAATATCTGTGAAAAATTGTAGTTATAGAGATAAGTTTGTTTTTTTTGATCGATGTGAACCCTCATATCATTTCATTTGTTTCCAGTATAGCATAGTCTATACTTGTATTGTAATCCACCTGCATAATCTCTATCTCTCTCTCTCTCTCTCTCTCAAAATCAGCTTCACTTCATATGAAATATACAAAACTGTACTATTAAGTAGAAATAGTATAAAGACTATGTAATATGTTTATAAAAATGTTACAATCAGTATTATGTTACATATGTACATGTGTTGTGAAATGAAAAACCCAATAAAAAAAAAAAAAAAAAAAAAAAAAAAAAAAAATTCTTTATTATGTAACCAAAGCTCAGGTTATGATTTTGTTTACATTTTGAACGTTGAAAAGAAAATACCAGGTCCCATTATCACCAATATTTTCAAATCACTTAGATAAGTCCTCAACTCAAATCTTGAAGGAAAAGTTCATAAATTTGAGGTAAATACTCAGACTTGAAACTAATTAATGCCTTGAGAAAAGTTGACGACGCTAGGGACAGGTTAAGACAAATCAAAGTACCGAAGAACTGATGGGAGTTGATTTAATCGATGGTTATTTATTTTAAAATCAATGATATGTTATTTTGCATGATAAGTACAGGTAGTTTATAATCTGTATTTGAATTACGCACATTTTCATAATATGAATGTTCGGACTTTTTTGACACAAGAATGTTGATAAACCCCATATGAATCATGTTATGTAATATTTAAAGATAGAATAAATTCAATCAAACAATGTTTTAGTGATACAAATATTTGTGGAAAATTTATGGATCCAAACAATATTGAACTCTCGTCTCGTTCAACCAAACGCTCGGCTGTCGCCGTTAATCTCCGACAAGCAAGAGAGACTCTCTGCTTGTCGGAGATACACGGAGACAGCCGATCGTCGAGTTGAACGAGATTGAACTCTGGCGTAAGAATACATACAACTACAAAACATATCTAAATTGTTCGTACCATTTAAAATCTGACTATTTTCAAGGTATTTATAAATATGTTTCCTTGAAAAACAATGCTTTAGCATACATTATTTCGGATTTATCAATTATTTTCAAGAACTAATTCTTGTCAGCGGCGATGATTTGTGCTTTGGTCCAAACACTTTTTCACTTTCGGTTTGTCAGAGTAACTGCATAGGAGAGTTGATTAAAATCAACTCCCAAAAATGAATGTGACAAACACTTGGAAATGTTTATTTAAAAAATGAATCATCAGATAAAAAAAATTTAGTTTGAAAACGAATTTTTGCTAGTATTATGGACCAATGTAAAGAAAATCATGACCCCAATCTTGTTTATACAGTAAAGGATAATGAGCTCTGTATCTTGTTTATAATTCTATGAATGACACATTTTGTTTGATCATTAGTAATGCATTATCAAAGCATTGTTAGCAGTAAAAATATAGAAACTGACCAAATCGTGACCATGCCTCTGTAAGATCAATGTCAGACATATACTATTTTTATTACAATATCATGATCTAAAAATACATACGGAAGGGGAATGCCAAACCGTGCTTCCATTGTTGTCAGTATTCAATACTTAATAATTTAATGTTTGAAAAATTCATTAAATGTGTGTATTCATGAAAACCCTTAATTTCATATTTTACAAATACACTACGTCTTATATATTTCCATTATATAAAGCATTCGTGTATATATTGAGTAGATTATGACATTATTGACCATAAACCCCATTTTCTGAAGTATTTTTGCATCGTGACGATGTTATTCTTGTCTTTAATTACTTTCTGTTTATACCTTTCCAGGATGAGTGACGTCATTGATACTAGCTGATTTTGACCATCTTTGGCAGGGGGATCCTATAGTTGTTTCTGATATACTCCCTCTATATAACTCACCATTCCCAGTATAACAATCTAGTTTTTTAGATAGAGAGAACGATACAAATAATAAAGTATTATCAAATTTGAGGCAAAAGACAAGAAGATAAATTTTGAGAGGGTGAAAAGTGATTATAAGAGAGAAAAATAACCATAGTAATATTTGAACCTTTGTTGATGGACACTGTTGCAGTTGTGCTAGAAGATTCACATTTAGATACAGAACAGTATCCAAACCGATCACGTTCCACGTCCACCCAACACCAGGGACCTTTGCCGTCGTCAGGGTTACGGCACATATTGTGATCTCCTAGACCCTAAAACATATATCATCAGAGAGTGATAGTGATTGTCAAATCAATATTTTATCAATAAAGGATTCAATTTATTGCTTAAAAACCATGTAATATTCAAGTTAAGCTTTATGGTCAATTAAATGTTATTTCAACTTCTCCACTGTATATACTGGCATGATCTGTTAAAACGCTGATTATTTATTATGAAAAGAAAACAGGGATGTTGTTGTCTGTTATTGAATATGGAATAATAATTTGACTTTGAAAAATAATACAAATAACTTATTGCAGAATATGCGAATAACAGAATTCTTGAACGTCTCTAAATGATAACATTATATTTAGGCTCACTCTATCATTTTTGAGAGTCTAGATAAAACCAATAGTTAAAAATTCAAGTGAAAAGTTTCTTGGGTATCCTTGTGATGTTCTGTTTTGGGTTTTTTTTTTTATTATACCTTTCCAGGATGTGTGTCGTCATTAATGGAGGCTGATTTTGACCATTTCTGACAGGGAGTTCCCAAAGTTGTTTCTGCTACTCTTCCTCTGTAGGACTCGCCGTTTCCAGTAAAACACTCTAGTGAAAAGTTATAGCTTTCAACATTACTTTCAATTCAGATATATAGAAAGGGAGAGATGCAATAAGACTCTGTTAAGAAACAATACTAACGAATAACAGAGGCATGACGAAGAACCGAGAAATGGCTATCTCAGTTCAGGAAGGGGGAATTGATAAAACGCAATACAAGAGTGGAGAGCTTGTCAAAAGTTCACGGAGATGAAAAAATTAAAGAAAATTAAATTTCATGACAAAAAAAGTGTTTTCAAGAATTTTTTTTAAATTCTGGCATGGAGAATGTGAAAGGCAGACTTCGGAGAAAGGTTATCAAGACAAAATGGCAACAGTAAAAGAAACTTGCCCTCGGCCTGTCTTAGAGCTGGCTGGTCCCCTTTTTGCAGTGGCTTTTCACAGATGAACCCAAACCTGTATTTGTTATTTGTTTTGCACTTAATGTCATCGAAGAAGTAGTACTGGACTGACAATGCTGAACCATTGGGGTGTAGATACTGACTGGCTAGGCCAACACAGTATTCCCCTCTCATTTTGGAGGGTTGTCTGCTGTAATTTGTCGGCTGCCAACCTTAATGTATAGAACATTGATACAGGTTTTCAAGTTTCATTTACTGACAACTCAGCTACAAAGAAACATTTTATATTAATTAATCGAAACACTGCTTTTCAAATGCTTCATGCTTCTTTCGAATAAGATTTGCACCTTAAGATGAAAGAGAATATATTTTGAACATAATCATTGCTAATGTTGAAGTTTCAATACTTCATTGTTAAAAAAGATACTAAAGGTTAAGACACTGGATCAAATATTATCAAGAGAAGCCTCTCTTCTTTGCATCAAGTTAATAACACATTCATCTGTATTGAAACATTGTTGCAAGGTAATAAATTAAGTGGAATACACCTTGAAGGAAATCTTATAAAAGGTAGTAGGATCCAATTATTCTTTGTTTATTCTCTACAATTCATCAGATTGTTTGATTGCAAGCAACAAGGGCTAGAATTGCCCTACCTGGAAAGAACGCGCTGTAAGCCATGTCAGATTTGATTGTTTGTAGAGATGGTTTCCTGTTGTTCCTTTTCCTCTGTGTATTCTTTGATTCCTTTTGAATGCGTATAGACTTTTCCCAATACCATTTTGATTTTTTGCGTCTTCCTCCAATCATCCAAATGTCAGTACCTGGAAAGATGATTGTTATTTATTGTTTCTTTGTCTTAAGCTGGATCTTTCAAAGTTATTTGCAAATGTCTCGTTTCATATCTGATTTATAACATATACTTTATCTTAGATCTTTTTAAAGAAACAGTGTTTTAAATGTTTTGTTAAAAATGAACAAATAATTGATATATAACCCCCAAATATGTGTCAAGATTAGGAAAATAAATCTAAGTAACTGTTCTCAAAAGTATAATTTAAGAAAACAAACCCACCGAAAGTCCAATTTATATTTTGTCCTAAAGTTTAAAACTCATTCAGTTAAAATCATAGTTATTTAAGTTCCCTTCTTGTATTTTTAATAAAATAAGAAACAGAGGCATATTAACAGGGTTGAATTCAGGTTAAAATAGATTTTAAGGATGTTTTGTAATACATAAAAATGAAGTTCAGTCTAAAATTCATAATCCGATTGATAATAAACCAAGAATTAATGATGTTTTAAAGATTTACAGAAAACCAGTTATATACTAGCCACTACAGCCTATTAGTAAGTGTATTATAGACTAACTAGTAATTCATATAATATAATTCAAGGACTCAGATGTTAAGTGCAATAAAAAAAAAATTCTAAAAGGTATTTTTGACAAAGCAAAACGATATAAACTTTACCATCATCAACTGTGTACAGAAGAAAGGAAAGAAAATTGTGTTCTGTCATGGTCTCTATGTTGGTCAGATGACCTCCTTCCTTAGCACACATCTTTCTGGATTTTTGATAGTTTTTGGCAGATGTGTGCAGCTTGTAGCAGCCCTCTGGTCCAGCTATCCAGCCCTTGTCACACCCTGTTTTGTTATATACATTTTATTCCACAACAGCAGAAAACTCCAAAAGACTTTAGAGAAATGCGACATGGGAATAAAATTTTTGCTTAACAGATACACTAATGAATTCATTTCATTGTCAAACTTCTGTACCTAAGAATGCCAATATATTATAACCTGTGTTTTCTTTGCAGAGAATAGATACAAATTCATGAACGGAGCAGTCATGGTTGATTGTGTAGGGACATGATAAAAATTCCCGCTCTTCTCCAGTACAGCTGACTTCATCCATTAGTATGTCTGTGGACTTCCAAGATCCCAATCCAAAGAAGGACTCGTCATATATTCTCTCGGCACCCCTAGAAATAATTCAATATATTTAAGGTTATAAGCTTTTGTCGTTTAGAATACTAGTATATGTAATTCAACAACCCGAATACTAATTTCTTTTAATATTTACAGGTAAACAGTTTTAGTGCTTTAAGCAATTTTAATACCAGTGTGTACAATGACGTAAAAAAGAAAAAAAATACAAAGAGAAGCAACCATTTTCATGAGCACTATATATACACTCTTTCATGGTGCAGAGACCATGATATTATCATGTCCTCAATTACTTCTCTCAAATAATATGATTTCAGATGATCATATAACAAAATATAATTGGAAACAAATCTGTAATATGTCTTGCCTGATGTAGCCCATTTGTTTACAGGCCACGTTACCATCGACGATGTCCATACTATCATCGCAAACTGGTCCCCATTTCCCACCTCTATGGACCTCAAGACGACCGCCATTGTATAACGTTTGGTTGCCATGGTTACCGAACCTTGATGAATTAAAGTTAGAGTTTATTTAATTGCGTTTGATTTGTTGAATGTCTTCATCGGTTGTTTTCGGGTGGTTCTGTTAAAAAAAATATTTTACCTGAGTCTTTGTTTTGTTGCAGGTGCCGTCACATTGAGTTCGGCTGTAGACAGGCTTGATTTTCCTGCGTTATCAGCTTTCCTGCTCTTGAATTTACTTTTTCCGCTCTTAACATTCCTTCTCTGAATTAAGTAGATATTAGATTAGAAAGGATTTCTAGTACTTGGGTCCTATCCTCAATTTACAGCCGAGGTTGCTAGTACTTTATCCCATCCACAATTTACAACGGGGAAACCATCGGAAATTCGAAGCTTTGTCATATGTGCAAAGGCACGTAGCATCAGGGGGTAGGGAGCCAGGGTGTGCCCCCCCCCCCCACACATTTTCTCGCACCAAATGATTTTCTTAAATTTACATAGTAAAAATTGATTTACCCTGAATAGAAATGAGAGAAATCAAAGTTATACTTTATAGATCTACGCCAGCCCCCCCCCCCCCCCCCCCCCCCCCCCCCCCCCCCCCCCCAAGGATTAGGATTTTGAAGATTTAGGGAAACTGCCTTTTCCCTTTTTTTTTGCTTGTCAAGATTTTTTGGATGAGTCTGCCCCCCCCCCCCCCCCACACTTTCAAAATCGATGCTACGTGCCTGTATGTGCAAGTCATATAGGTCATTGAATAGTTACTTAATTTCATATTATCTTATTCTAAGAATGAAAGACTTTGAACAAATTATCGATAATTGATCATTCCTTCTTTTTTCTTTGTGTTTAGCTAAACAATTCCATGTTTTTATTCCAAACTTCTCACAAAGCATTAAAACTGTGTAGTTTATTTGATTGATTTAAAAGACCCAATACGATGCGATGATAGAATTTTATAATGCAATTATCAATTTCGAAATTGATAAATTAGAGAACCGCATAAGAAGTTACCTCGTATCCTGCACAAATCCCGTCCCCTAGCAGCGAGTAGATGAGGAGAACAGATAGAGTAGTTAGTCTCATGCTTCTCTGTAGGTCAGGGCGACGCTAGTGTTTATTTTATAGTTTGTTGTTACAACATCCTCGGATTATGGACACTCCAAACTACTTAACCAACGCGTGTTTATCATATTTTGACTAATAACCATCACTTTGCCAATTTTAAGAGAGAGAGAGAGAGAGAGACAGACAGACAGACAGACAGACAGACAGAGAGAGAGAGAGAAGAGTCTAACAATATTATGCAATATTCCCACCTTCCCGAGTTCATTTAGTTCATAGAGCATTAAACCGATTATTGGGATTTTCATTCTTAATAAGCTAAATCCATGCTTCTATATCGCATAAAACCTCTCATGCATATATTTTACAAAGATGGATAGGTGACTTAGAAAAACTAATGGCAAATCAAATCCCGCGTGTAATCGAAGTTCAGCTTCTTTTCGCGAAGGACGTCCAAAAAATCTTTATTTGGACGCATATTACAGTAAATTAAGGGAAGGACCATATTTACATAATGCTCATTTATGCTAAAATACGCAACTTAGGCAGTGAATGTAAAAGACATCTGGAAATAGAATTTGTTATCTTATGAATCTTATCTGGCTAAGATGATTTTTGTTAGAGGACAACCAGAATAGAGATGAATAATGATTTTACAATAGCATTTTTAGATAGAGTATTGGATTATGGAATGTGTGTAATCTTTCTGGAAGCACGGGTCTGGGAATATTTTTGTAAAATTTATCTGTTCACTCTTTTGTGTGGTGAATATCCGTTAGAAATACTGTCCTCTTAACATAGATTTGTATATCATGTCTGGAAATATCCATAAACTAGTGTTATAACCAGTTGTTAATTGGTAACGACAATTTATTCAGCTCTAAGTCTTGTAAATCGGATGTCTGTCTGTTGACACTAAATGGCACTTATCTTAAAATTGATGCTCTTGCGCTGTACTTTTTTGGTCAAAATATTAAGATTTATATAGATACTGATTCACCTAGTCAAGGATATGCTAAACTCTCGTCTGTACAAACTTTTAAGATCCACTCAATGCCATATTATTAATCATAGGAGACTGTCATTGATGAATATTGTACTTGTATTTAGTCTGATTCATCTATTGAGGCGAATAACATGCACTGCTCTACCAAATGCTGGCTAAAAATATTGGTCGATTCGCCATTAAATGTTCAGTTGCAAACAACCATGGGCAAAGGGGGGGGGGGGGGGGGGGGGGGGGGGGTCAGTTCTCTTTTTTGTGAATGTGTTGCTCCCATATAGGTGTGCATATAACTGTGTTTTATACAATGAGGCCACAAAGTATCAAACAGTAACCAAAATGTTCGATGACCAAATAAATGCCTCAATTTCACGACGTCATGTTGCGTTGTACACGTTACATAAAAAATACAAACGTTGATTCCTAGTACAAGATCGATAAAAAATTATTCTCTTTGCGAAAAGGGTAATACAATTCCACAAAGGATTATATTAATGGCGTAGATATTACAAGCTTGTCTAGCTTATAAATCAGAATCATACAGGAACAAATTGGGAATACATCTCCTAACTAAATTTTAAATCCGTCACGATCTTGGATTCCCAGTGCAGTACTTGAAGTAGAGGGACAGTTCCCGACAAATTATCTGTATTTCTCCAAGGTCCTTTCGTGACTTGTGTATTTATGAACAATATCTTAGATCATCATTAATCCAAATAGTATTATGTTTGGATACTGTCCTGCAACATCCCAAAAATCAATGCAAATTGGTAATCATTTTGTACTTGAGAAAACGGTTACAGGCTATCGACAGTTTTTTTTCTTCTCTTATTATTGATGAAGTAATTTTCGGAATGTAATGCGTTTTTTCAACGATTTTTAGTAAAAACATTTTGAAGAAGTCTCAAGAGTTCGTTGTCCTAGAAATACAGTCCCAGTTGTGTGAAATGCAGGCGCCAAAGAAGAGCCAAAGTGCTGAGTTCCTGATGCGGGGAGACCGCAGCACTGTATAGATATGCAGGAGATACCGGTATGGTTACCATTATTTTTTCAACAATTAAAGCTACATTTTTTTCTCTCTTTCTCTGAGTTACTGGAGGCGATGTGTTATGAATCCAATATGTTTCAAATTCAAGTGCCTGACTCGATCGATGACAAAAGACCCATATACCATATGCTGCATTAAAACAGTATAAGTAAGAATTTGAGGACGCGCTACAGCGGAGACGTCCACCTATGTCGTCCCCCCGGCGGAGTCCGGTCAATGTCGACCACGGATCTCCCTATCTACTGAGGAAAGCCAGGTAAGTCGATGCTTTTACATTAACCACCCCCCCCCCCCTTAATTTACTTTACCGAATGAAGGGATCGTAATCATTTCGATTGTCCGTTTAATTCAGAAGTGTCACTGTCACAACACGGGCGACGGTAATTCTAAAGGTTGCGTGATGCAGGTACATGTATAAAAGCCTTGCATTCGCGTTCTCGTCGAACAATTAATATTTTAGTAGTGCATTAGGACGAGAGATATTAAGCCTTAAGTTGTGCAGGACTTCAGATTTGATCAAACATGCTGCTGAACTGGATCTGATAGGAACATATTCTCTTTTGAGAAGTGGACAGGCATAGCCTACATCCACTTCTGTGGATCTAGGCTATGCCTGTCCACTTCTCAAAAGAGAATAATTGGAACATTGTCATGTTTAAAATATTGAATTTGATATGTGTGTATGAATTCAAAATTTACGATATGACAAGTACCTCCCAGCCAATGTCAGAATTATTTAAATTTGAATATATCATGTGTGTCATGTGTAATTTCTCCTGACGTCACATAGGTCATACAGTTAAGTGGGGTTTCAGTTTCTCTTCAAATATTTATGGGCGTACGTTCACTTCTGAGTCACTTCATCTTGTAACCACGACTCTTCTTTACTCTTATAAATATCGGAAGTTATGGTGAACCTTAAATTGTAATATTTTATACATTTAAACACGACAAGAAAAGTTGCTACAAGCGAGACACCATTCGACACCCCACCAAATTTCCTCTCACACACACAGTGACCTTTAGTCCCCCCCCCCCCCCTCCCTCCCCCCCCCCCCCCCCGCATACACTACAGAGGTTGTCCTTTGTTTGCAACAGTTACATGTATATGGCCATTAATCGACGGGCAAATAAAGGCATTATTTCACTTTAGTAGCAGGATAAGCCGTGATCTTTTAGATTAGTTTAGATAGGATTGATTCTTAGGTTTCGTAAGCAGACTCATCACTGCAATAATCAATAGACGTTAAGATTTGGTTTTCTACAAAATGTAATGACAGTTCTTTTACTAGTATCTATACTCCTGTAGTAACGATTGTCAACTCATTCGATTGCGTGTTTATATTGTATTGCACTGGCATTCCTGGAAACGGTATGTTTGTGTTGAGTGTAAACGGTCAAGTCTGAAGAAGTCAATTAACTTCTATGCTATGAGATTCGACGGATTTGTTCTTAAAATCATTTCTTTTCAAATAATGTTGTAAGATAGACGTGATAAGATATATTTTATCATTTCACCGCCTATGTTACAACAAAGAAAGGGCAAGACCCAAATATTCAACGGCCAAATAATTTTTCACAAATGTTCGTCGAGTCAGAAAACTTAAGTACTAGAAGTTTCTTTGACTAAGAGTATATTTTCCTTCATTAAGGAAGCAACACAGACCATGCATAATGTCTTTTCGTCCTCCAATAAGCCTTTAACGAAATCAGCGGATGTCCTTTGCAGGCGTATGCTTGATAATGCTGCATCATTTAGCGCGAGGAACATTGTAGGTGCAGCGCCGAAGGATGCAATAAGACTCCGAAGAATTGAAGCAAATGTATTGTAAACCCGTTATCACCAGATAATTTCTCGTTATTCAGCTCGAAATATTTCTAGGTATATTGCCAAAACGACAGCGAATGTTTCAATAAATAGTTTTTATTTCTTAAAAAAATAAATGTTGAGGATGAAAGATGTAAGTAATCAATTCTTACAGTACTAAATCCTGTCGATGATTAACAGATAAAAATCGCTTACTGATGAAGTAGATTCAACGTTGTAAATAACAGAAGTAGATACGGCTGATATAATTAATTAGAGATGTTATTGATTTGTGAGACACATTAAATGGGAAATGAAACGTATCAACTCATGGGAGGAAAGGGAATTCTGATTTTTTCTTGAAACGAGAAACATCTTATGGAAGATTTTCATTTTACCTTAAAGAGGCTTTACTTGCAATTTAGATCTCAAAATCTCAGTGCATATTTTACAAATGATATCGGGCCAGTATGCATGCATATTAACATTTCATATAAGTAAAGCAGCATTGCCATACAATATTATGACAGTTGTGTCGTTTGAGGTAGAAAAACGCGATGTGAAGTACATAGAAAACCCGATGTTAACAAACAGCAATACACAAAAGACGGTGTAAATTAAATGGTGATTTCACAAATAGAAAACACACAGATACGAGCTATTGGCACCAAATTGTGGAACAATTACTGCAATTCACAGGAAAGGTGACTCTGCCTAGCAATCCCATTTCATCGGAACTCGATATTTCCCGATGTAGTAGTGAAGAGGGCAGCGGCAGTACAAATGAAAATCTTGATCACGCTATAGTATTTCTACGAATCTGTGCAGATCCCTGGGGCAGCCTCTCTCTATAGTGACAGCCAGGAGACAGTACATCTTACGTCACTGATTGACTATTGGGAATATCGGGAATCTTTGAGCCCTCGTCATATTCACGCTGATTTTTAGGCTTTAGAAAGGATTAAGTGTCCCGTAGAAGAAAGTACAAAAGGAGATGCGTTCACCAGACATGGTAAACGTTTCGCTAGCTATCTTGGCAAGTGCGTAGTATCTGTAGTGCAATGTAAAATGTGTCGTGGAAAAGGACATTTTTAGCCACAGTTTAGCTAGATTTCCTTTGCCATATGACCAGTTCTAAAATGATGACTCTATGTAAGTCGTTGGAATCGCTGACGTCATCTCGCCAAAGTCTCGCTGCTTCTGTTGAGAACCAGGAATCGCCCTACCTAATTCGGAAAGTAAGGTAGGTCAGGAGGTCGGAATGCCGCTCAACAAGATTGACCAAATTTGGTGTGTGTGTGTGTGTGTTTGTTTGTTTTTATTCTCTCTCTCTCTCTCTCTCTCTCTCTCTCTCTCTCTCTCTCTCTCTCATGTTACATATTAACATGTATTTCAAAGAAAACCAGTGATACGGCTTCAATTCAAAAGAAAAGAAAATATGTGCTATTTAATCACAATTACGCGTTTTATGAGGCCTGAAAACTAATTTGGCACAGTCTGTGATCATAACAGGTTTTTTTTTTAGATATTTCGATAACCCTCAGAAACGGTTAGATTACACGTGAAAATTTGGCTTTTTCCAAACGGAGAATCGATTCAATAAACCCAGGACTGTTCATATGCATATCAAAGTCTGAACTGTTGTCTACTTGAGAATCAATGAGATTGCTTCCTCCATTAAAAGACTTCTGAGTTTCATTTAGGACCCAACTTTTGCCAAGTCTGGGTGGTACTGTTACAATTATCGCTGAGAAAAAAAAACAAACCATTAAGTTTAAGGTTTTCTTCTGGGGTTTTTATTGATTAATGAACGAAAGAAACAGTGGTTCGGTTCAGGACATAACATAACAATATGTACATGTACTCACCTGACAGAAAAATGTGTTCTTACGAAAACTCATTTTCTAAAACACTATCTTACATGATTATTGTTGTCATTGGCAACTGTTGTAAAATGGTTAGTTTTATTTATACAAAGTAGATGTGTGACGCTTAAGAAACACATTCTGTTTTCATTTATGTTGCACGGTTTAGGTTTTTGAAAACAAATCCAGTGAATTGCCTATCTTCTCAGATCAAGGTTGATTGTGCAGTATAGGGTCAAAGTAACCATGGCTTGAAATAGTCAATTCTAGGTCAATTTTTTCAGTGGAGACCGGAGATCAGTTCGTCCAGGTGCCCCATCGGAGCCAAATGAGTACAACTTCAACTATCACAAAAGAGGCCTTTTTATCATTATAAATAACAAGAATTTCCATCCGTCCACCGGTAAAGAGTCACGCGAGGGGACTGACGTAGACGCGGAGAGACTGGAGGAGCGGTTTCAGGACTTGGGGTTCGATGTTCGACGCTACAATGACGTGTCATCATCCAAACTACTGCAACTTATGAACGAAGGTAAGCAATAATCTTACTTATAAACCGATTACTGCAGTAAGTAGATTTAATTTGAAATCCATACAATGTCTCAAAATTGTAATTATTTACATACTACGAAAGCCTTGCGATATGGTAAGGGCAAAAATGATATGTACCAATATTGCACTACTTATTTATTTACTTTTTTATCATTTTTTTTGTTAAGAACATTTAATATAATCTTACAGACTTTGAAACAGAGTATTACGAAATACATCTTATGAATTCCAAGGAAAATGGGGCATCGTTTTACTACGAAGAAAAATCTCTACGTTAATTCGATTCTATGTAGCAGAACTGACAAATCGTAATGATGCTTATTCAATAAACATTCTGACAGTGTCAGAATAAAAATTCTGGCAATGTGTCTTCCAAATAATGCAACATCTAAACATTAACTGCTGTCACATCCCCCAGTAATGAATGACATGACCTCCGAATGAATGATTAATACAAGTGGATTGATTGAGAGGTCGTTGGTCTCTTTCAGCCTCGCAGCTCGACCACTCCGATTCCGACTGTTTCGGGTGTGCCATTTTGAGTTATGGAATTGAGGGAAGGGTGTACGCCACCGACGGAATGCTGCCTTTAGATGTCCTCATTGTTCCCTTCAAGGGAGACAAGTGCCCGATGTTGGTTGGCAAACCTAAACTTTTTTTTCTACAGGTTTGACTTTGTCTTTCTAGCAACTTTTCAATTATCGTGTATCGAAACATACTGTCATTAAGAATAGCATGCTTTTGTTAAAAAAAAAGTGTTTCCTTCCCTTTTCAGAATTCCTTTGAAAACACCCTGATAAGGGCATTTATCTTGACACCATGTATAATAATGGTAGCATAATATGTCGTTTATCATACAATATCCAGTCTCCATGCGGGACAAACGCACCAATTACATTTATCATGAGACATTAAAATATGAGCGGAAACATATTTTTGTAGGACGGCGCAAACAGAATTTTGTTGCTTAAATTTTTTTTTTGGACATATTTTATGTAATAGTTAAACAGCATTTATTACTTTACACAATACAGGCATGGTATCATAATTTAACAGTTTTCACATTTATCGATGTTATTTGTATTTTAGTATAATGTGTATTCCTGAATCATATATATGGACTCCTTTGAACCCACTGTTCGTGAAATGCCTGTTCTATGTTCATATTTGTCATTTTGTGTAGAATCAGATGACAATGAAGTGTACAGGGTTTCTTGTATAGTTTTGTTTGACAAATCGAGGGTATGGGAACCCCAACAATCCACAAAATCTGTGCCACCATAAACTCTTGGATTTAGTTCAATTTATACTACAGGGCGTCCGGAACGATATTTAAACAATGACGTTAAGGATATAAAAATATATTGTTTAACATATAGGATTATGAAGTTTATAACCCTGTTATAGTTTGACAATGGTAGCTCACCAAGAATAACATTCGAAACATTAAAACCAACTCTTTCAGTGGTCTATCTATCGTTTGTTATAAACAAGAGAAAAAAGTGATGATGAGAGAGCTAATCTTTACCTCTGTTGTCCAATTTTTTAGTAATTCTGTCGAAAATAAATAATTCCATGTAATATCATTAAGGTCTTTCGTTTCCAACGGAAGACCTTATTGTTATTGCTTTGTTTCTTTTTCCCTTTTATTTTTTTTTTTTTTCTTACGCTTTTTTGTACAAGCGATTTTTTGAAAACGACTTGACCGATTTTCGTGAAAATTTCAGATCTTGTAGATATTGATAAAAACCTTATATATATTTTTTTATTTTAATGACGACAAATATTTTGAAAAGCAATATAGAATAAAAGATGCTTAGAATGATGTTTTAAACAATATTCAATCATAAAATTTTCGTTATCTGGCCCCAATAAGGAGATTAGGGATCGGCCCCTAAAATGTCCTTTCCCAGATAGCTCTTAAACGGCAAAGAATTTTTAAACACTTGTTGAACAAAATATGTTTAATATCAAAAGAACTTTCGTATGATGCCAAGAAAAAGGGGCTGGCCCTTCAATTTAGGGGCCAAAAGGGCTCTAAAGTCTTTCTTCTATAGCACTTTACTGAGAAATGTTTTGTAATATGTTTAAGAAGCAAAAATGTTCATCTTTCACTAATAAAACTATACATTATAATTATTTTATTATGCGTTACGTAATTAGGGGTTTTAAGGGGCCAAAAGTCCAAAATTTCGATCGAATATATCTCAAAAAGGACAAATATTTTGAAAAGCAATATAGAATTAAAGATGCTTAGAATGATGTTTTAAACAATATTCAATCATAAAAGTTTCGTTATCTGACCCCAATAAGGAGATTAGGGGTCGGCCCCTTAAATATCATATCCCAGATAGCTCAAAAACGGCAAAGAATTTCTAAACACTTGTTGTACAAAATATGTTAAATATCAAAAGAACTTTCGTATGATGCCAAGAAAAAGGGGCTCGCCCTTCAATTTAGGGGCCAAAAGGGCTCTAAAGTCTTTCTTCCATAGCACTTTACTGAGAAATATTTTGTCATATGTTTAAGAAGCAAAAATGTTCATCTTTTACTAATAAAACTATACATTATAAATTTTTTATTATGCGTTACGTAATTAGGAGTTTTAAGGGGCCAAAAGTCCAAAACTTCGATCGAATATATCTCAAAAAGGACAAATATTTTGGAAAGCAATATAGAATAAAAGATGTTTAGAATGATGTTTTAAACAATATTCAATCATAAAATTTTCGTTATCTGGCCCCAATAAGGAGATTAGGGGTCGGCCCCTAAAACGTCATATCCCAGATAGCTCAAAAACGGCAAAGAATTTCTAAACAATTGTTGAACAAAATATGTTTAATATCAAAAGAACTTTCGTATGATGCCAAGAAAAAGGGGCTGGCCCTTCAATTTAGGGACCAAAAGGGCTCTAAAGTCTTTCTTCCATAGCACTTTACTGAAAAATGTTTTGTTTTATGTTTAGGAAGCAAAAATGTTCATCTCACATTTATTTAATAACATATTATAATTATTTTATTATGTGTTCCGTATTAAGGGGGTTTAATGGGTTTTAAGGGGCCAGAAGTACCAAACTTTGATATCATACCTCAAACAGAACAAATATTTTAAAAAACATTATTTTGAAAATCAATATAGAATAAAATGCTGAAAATGATGTTCCTAATAAAATTCAACCATCAATTTTTTTTTGTTGCCTCAATAAGGAGATAAAGGGTCAAATATCAAAGTCAAGGTCATATAACCTTCATAAAATCGCACGGAAGACCTCCTCGTTGCTCGCAACGAGATCGTGTCTAGTTTCTTATTATATTTACACTGAATTAAACTGAACAAGTCATTCATTCTTAGCCTTCTGCTTTTATGCATAAAAGTGGTGCAACTTAATGAAATTATGCTGTCATCACTTTATTATTACAGAGTTATGATCCTAACATGATATGTATTTGATTATAAACGAATATTAATATATTGTAGTGCATAGATGTATATGTACGATTAATGTTACTTATGAATGCGATTCGGAGGTGCATGTACACGAATCCGCACGCAACACATGCTTTATAAGATATACGTTTTGTTCCAGTCCTGTCGCTGTCCAAACTTAGAACAGTCTGTGGAAGACTCGGTGTCCTATAAAAGCTTCCTGTCCGAGGATTCCGAACGGAGTTTCTCCGGGATGAGGAAGATCCCAGTCGAGGCTGACTTCCTGTTCTTTTATTCCACTGTACCTGGTAAGGCGATGGAATTTTCCGTTGAAAATATGCATGCTTTTGTTATTATAGAGAATTATCCGTATTACAGTTTTTTCAATACGAATGACTTACTGTGTCCTTCAATATGAACCCGATTTGTTCTACATTGCTGATTTTATATGCATTTAATAGGTAAACAGTCAGAAGTCACGATATATGAAGGCAATGCTTATTGATTCACATCAATTGTCCATCTTTTTTCAGGTTTCTATTCATGGCGGAATCACCAGGAAGGATCATGGTTTATCCAAGCCTTGTGTATCGTTTTGGAGAACTATGGTTCCAAAATGGAACTTCTGCACATGCTCACTCAAGTCAATCGCATGGTGACGTATGAATTCGAGTCGTGTTCGGATGAACATTTTACGGATGAGGTCAAACAGATGCCTTGTATTGTGTCCATGCTTACCAGATATGTGTACTTCCGGCCAAAGAAACCGGATATCCGGGATTAAAGTGTGGATGGAGGATAAAATATATCTTAATGGTTGTGACCAAATGGATGTTACGTAAAGCAAAGATTGCGAAGCATAAGCGGTTAATTAAGAACCATCACCAGGTTTCATGATATACATAGATAACTTTAGAAAATCCATCGAAGGAAGATTAAATTGATAAGTATCTCGCCACAGAAATACGAAAAATCATGTCACGTTTGTTCCTTTCAGATACATTTGAAGCTCCGTGACATTAAATCTAGATATTGCTATTGATTTATTGTACTAATATGATCATGCCTTTGTAGTTTTGGCGAATTATACTGAAAGATAATGTCATAACGATAGACTAAACCCTGATAAGGATTGTATTTCTATTACGTTATTTCTGGGCTACAGTGCGCTCAGATTTTGTTGCAAAGATACAACGGCCAATCATTGCCGAAAACATCTTCTTTTGGAAGCTTCTTATTGTGCTTCAGTGTTGTACAAAAGGATGAGAACTCAATAAAAGGAATGGAAATTGTCGATAAATAAAATCTAGTCATAATACAAAACTTGTTTCTGCTAGATTGATGCCGTTTGAACCAGTATGGATAATCGGGCGTTTTGTAAGTAATCATTTATTATCTACCCATCACGCGCGTATAATCGCATTTTCCTCTTATGTAGTAGGTCTGAGAGGGAAAAGTTCTCTATTTTTGTAGACATTCTTATTTAGACCAATAACAGAGACCAATACTGTGATTAATGTGCCAACAATCATGTACAGATCCGGACAATCACATATTTGCGCATCTTTTTTTTTACTTCTTTTCGTCCAGCATTTTATTGTTGAATATCATTGGTCTATCATTTATTTATGGCGCATTTCAAAATTAAATGATGTGGGTTATTTCTGAGTAAGTTTTTTTTTTTGGCCAACCGAATTCAGTACGAAAATTTGTCCTCTTTTTATTGTAATACAAGAAGTGTTTTTCTCAATATTTCCCTTATTTATAGCGATTCAGTCTCGCGTCTTTCTGTTCAGTTTCAGACAAATACATTCTGACCTCAAAAATATCACAAATTTAGTTTCTCGCATTTTATTGTAAAAAAAAACCTCTCTATTTATACAAGAACCCCTTAGAAAGCATAGATATGCATTGTGGGATGCTGAATAGCAGGATCGCTTGTCAGAGCGTTTATACAGCTCTAGGCCATTCATATGGATCGTGTGGCAGAGAAACCTCTTGTTAATGTTTCATTCCTACAATAGACTCAGTCTGACATAATGACAAATATCCAATTCTTACTAAACAACTGTTGGAGACCAAGATATTGCCAACGAGTCTGGTTCATGTGTATAGTTGTGGTTGGGAAAAAGCCAAATGGACTTAACTGTCAGTTTAATTAGAATTCAATACCACCAATAGAAGAACAAAATCAGTGGCTCAATATTAACGGGTTCATTGCAGGCACTGACTCCTCTCTGGAAGAAATTAACCCTTTCCATCATTTAGTAAGCACTATACCAGTAATAAAGTTTGGATTAAATTCAATAAAACACGTTTATAGCGAATTAGAATGGACCAACAATTTACTTTCGTTATAACTATAAATCCTTATATCCGGTAGCTTTTAAACAGTGACTTATAAAACTGGATGAAACTGACTTCGCTGAAAATGTGAATTCATTTTAAGTGTGTTTGCAGTAACCAAGTTATACTGTATTGTTGCTTTTATTTTGACATTCGGGGATGCAATTTTAAAAGTCAAGTGTGTTTTTTGGACAATCAAATCAAATCTTTGAACCTCTTGTGGCTGCAACCATGATACAGGGATAAACAGTCAATTATTTGCAATAAAATTTCAGTAATAATTCCTATTTATGGCTTTTGTGTAGTCATTTGGTAAAAATTGTATTGACAAAGCAAATATGATTTGCGGGAGTTAAATCATGCGACAATGTTAGAGATTAACTGTTGAATCAATGTATAATGGTTCTTACATTTAGTTTACTAAACAAATGGTTCATTGCAGCTACTGATCCCTGCCATATTTTACATAGTTTACAAATAGTTAGAAGTCATTTTAGATTATAACCAAAAGTATTGTTAAACAATTTAAAAGATATATATGTCATATGAACACAAAATGTAAAAAAAAAATCAAAAACCTTAATTATTCGATGCATGTTGAATTGTTTGAATTGTTTGAAATGTAACTTTTTATATTTTTATGACTAAACAAAAGTTAAACAAAATTAAACATTTTTCTTGCAAGTCAACATTTATAATTTGCAATTGCATATTAGTAAAACAATATTTTGACACGATAAGGCAAATTTCATTTTTTGAAGCAAAATTAATATGTTCTGCTGCAGTCTAAAACTGTTTTCAGCAAACATAATTACGCAACCTAGTGTAAAGCACTTGGCTTCTGATGATCTAAATTTAGGTATTTTTTCTGCGTTATTAAAAGTATTAACTAAGTTTCACATGAAAAACGTAC
This sequence comes from Magallana angulata, assembly GCF_025612915.1. NCBI lineage: Eukaryota > Metazoa > Mollusca > Bivalvia > Ostreida > Ostreidae > Magallana > Magallana angulata. Next base: position 11,540,080 of record NC_069120.1, on the reverse strand, counting down.
AGTTTTATTTTTAGACGAAGAGCAATAGCAGTCTGTCAAAAGCCGAAAGTAAACTGATTGGTCATCAAATTTAATATAGTACATAATCGCAGCGGCTGTTTAAACAACACATGCAGTATATTACATTTTGATTATCCTAACAAAGTTAATAAAGATAATCATATAATGCGTCCTCGATAGATATAATCTTAGTATTAAAAAAAAGTTGCATTTTATTATTTACGTTTGATATTTTACTAGTCAATACCAGGAACACAGAAGATGTTTCTCAGATTAAAAAGAATAATATCGTGATAAAATAGTATGTATTTACATTCGCATTCTCACATCTTAAGGGGTTCTGAGTCCACTCGTGGTTGTGGGACGCCATACGGTCACGTGTGGACTCAGGACCCCTGATGTTGTGATTATATTACGGTCCGTGGTCTCAGTACGTTCAGCATATGAATTGATCCCAGAATTCGGTACTTCCAATGACGTTTAAAAACAACGAGGCTTTAAGTTATCAAAATAATTTATTTGGATGCATATATACTTATACTTTGTTTGTATAATTCACCTTGCCTTCTATCACTTTGCCAAAACTCGTTTTATAAGAAAGATACTACTATCCCTATTGTCTGCCTTGGTGTATTTTTTAATTTACCGGATGGCATGATTTGCAAAAAAATACAATTTTGTCATGTTGTTAATTTTGTACACATTGCCTTTCGGTAAATCAAAAAAATTACAAGGCTATAGATCCGACAGATTAATTAAGCCCAGAAAAGGCAAAAACAAAACCCCCCAAAAAACAAAATGAATGATTTGCTTTCTTTAATAAGATGATGCAACCAGTTTGCTTTATGTAAAGTGTAATGCATTCGGCAGGGCTTTGACATGCAAATCGAATTCGATACACACACAAGCTATGAACTAGATTTGAAAAGTGCGTTTTTCCAATTGGAAAATATTCATTTACATCTAATGAAAAGTCAAGGCATCCATCAAAAAACGAGACCAATCTTTCGAAAACTGAAAAACTGAGCACTGCATAATTGACAATCAGCTATTTTCTGGTGGCCAAAATTGTAAATGAATTTGTCAATAAGGTACAAATAAGCCTCTGTCAGACAAAGTGATGGATTGTTCTGCTCCAACTCGCTAGTAAACGGCGTACTCCTTAAAAGAAAACACGAAGTAACAGCAATACTTCAGGAATAAAAACCACAGATAATTGTCGAAGGATCTGTGCTGAACAGAAGCTCATAATACCTTGTATGGACGTACTCGTAGAAAGCTTTTATTGTATTGATGGAAATTAAAGAACGATTAATTTACTAAAAACGTTGGTCAGGAAAGTTGGATTTCAGAGGAAACAAAATATCTGACTATTTGATGCCATGTTTACAAAGCATTTTTGCTTTCATAATTGAACAAAATGTAATTTAGAACCATTTTAACAAGACCTTGGATTTTCGGTAAGACGCAACTACCTATTTCTTGCATCAAACAAATTAAAAATGACGCCGGTTTCGAGTAAAATATACACAATTTGCTAAGTCTTAGAAACTTAAAAACTTAATGAAATAAATAGGCTTACGTCACATTGCTGTTTGACACAATTACCCAAAGTCCAAGCTCTTGTTAAAATGGTTCTATCTTGAATCCTTACTTATAGCATGAAGGTAAGAATCGAAAACTTAATTGTGTGGTGTGTAAAGTATACTTTTAGGATCATCTTCATGTTAAGCTAGAATATGTACAAGTGCATCAACAGCCAAATACAAAAACATCATTCTTTGATAGAGTTTTGGCTGTAATATATGAATTAAGAGTTGCAATAACCTAAAAGCATGAAGTACTCTAACATAACTTTAATCCTTATACATGAGATGGCCAAGTAACAGACTGTCCCTTGGAGTACCACAAAAACACGAAAATAAATGCGGCAGAACGATTTGTAGACAAATAGATTGGTCTAAATCTGTTTTGCAAATGACAGTCATAGTAATTAAGTATAATGGATGTATATTCAAAGCATTTTTGAGTCCTTGACCACACTTCGGTATTGCTGTAATATCACATTATCACAAAAAGCACCAACAAAAAATGCTTATAGCAGGACGGAACAACAGATGAGTCAAGGTCGCTTGAAAACGAAACCCCAGACGACTAAAGCAAAGATACTGGGCGATCTAATGTCTCCTATTACTCATACTTAAGATGTCGATAAATGGTCCTGGGAATGGTTTTATCTAGTCATCATGGGAATCAATGCAAAGAAATATACCATTGTGTAATATTGTGATAGCGTGGTGACAATGGGTGTCAGTATCCTCTCAAAGTCGACTCAACGTAACCAAGACGACTCAACGTAACCAAGACTTTCAAAAGTTATCCAGAAATAATGATTTTATCTAGACTTCTCAACCTTACCAAGACATATTAACAGTACCCCGATAGCCAAAACTATGATGACATATCAAACATATCCAAACACTCCCTAGAACATTGAAGAACCTAAGACATTTTAACACTACCCAAATACGTCAACACCACCAAGACACCTCAACACCACCCAAACACCTTAACACCACCAAGACACCTCAACACCACCCAAACACCTTAACACCACCAAGACACCTCAACACCATCCAAACACCTTAACAGTATCCAAACACCCGAACACTTTCCAAATATCTCAACACTATCCAAACACCTCAAAACTTTCCAAAAATCTCAACACTATCCAAACATCACAACACCTTCCAAACACCTTAACACTATCCAAACACCTCAAAACTTCTAAAACACCTCAACACTTTCAAGAAACCTCAACAGCACAAAGACATCTCAACACTTCCAAGACAGTTCAACACCACCAATACACCAAAACACTTCAAAAACATCTCCACAATACCCAAACTCCTCAACAACACCAATACACTTCAACACTTTTCAAAAACATTAACATCACAGAGACACCTCAACACTATTAAAGCATTAATGACAGGGAACCATTCTATTATTCTTCTTTATTGGAGGAATCATTTACATTATAATGTTGCAAGTCATATTTTCTCAAATTTAATATTCGTTGTGGTTGGCACACAAAGAGAATGATTAAATTGAATTACACTAGAATTGTCCCTTGGAGTACCACAAAAACACGAAAATAAATGCGGCAGAACGATTTAGATTTGAAAAAACTTTGTTGTTGATTGCTTGTAATCAGCTGAAACAAATAGACTGACACTGTGCACTAAGATTCCATTGTTTGTAGTACATGTATATGGATTGGATAGCATTACTGTAGTAGTGTTTTCTTTGTCAGATCATATCAACGAAAACACCACGTCTCAGGTTCTCTATATTTATTATTATATCATTATGAACCCTTTAAAAAGGGTAACAATAGCAATTTAAGCATTCATTATAACAGCAAACATATTACATTAATACAATGATATTTTCAAAGAAGAATTAATTTGTTTTAAAAAGTTTAATAAATGCAAAAAAACCCATAAAAGTTATTCCCCTTATATCAAAGTGATATACACGTATTTATATAAGAACTTGATCATTGATGTCGAGTTCACACACACATTTATAAATATAATAATCATTTGAGTTGTACAGCTCTTATGCATAATATATAATAAATATTTCTATACATGCATACCTGATAATGGATCAGGGTTCCAATATGGTGCAAGACCCGATTAATGGGCGAATACCATTCAATAGCTACCCGAATAATAAACATACAAGACTGATATAAAAAAAAATTCATGTACATGTACTTTGATTCAACCAGAGCTTAATTTGATCACTATTTAGTGAAACTCATTATATTGCACTAAAATTACATTAAAAGTAAGAAACAGATTACATGTAGTTAATAATGGAAAATAAAGAATTAGTATGAAAAAGAAGTCAGCTTACAGTCGATGTCCTGAAGTCTTTCGTGATTAATTTTATATATATATGTATATAGTCAAGTAGTCAGAATATCTCAGGAACAAAATTGATCTCTTAACTGGCTGAAAAACTATCGCTCTCTCCCTGACCAGCACAAAGAACTTAGCGGGAATCCCTCTCAACCAATGAAAAACACGGATCTCATAAACTGCCCTAAGGACTTATATGTATAAGTTAATTATTACGGAAAATCAAAACATCATGGATATTCAAATACGCGTACACGAATTGTAGAAATATATAGTTGCATTTGATTTTTAATCATTTCAATAAAATCAAACTAAAATAACACTCTACCACATTACTTTAATTCCAAATGCTGCCGCTTGGTGACTAGAAATATTGTTAATGTTACTCTGGTGAGCGATGTGGCCCTTGGGCCTCTTGTTAACTATGGGTTTGTAGTTTTGATTTTTTTTTACACAAGTCCCTGTCGTACTAAGTAACTACTACCACTTGATCACATTGTTGAAGATTTAAGAGTGATCAATATTGAAATTGCACCCATATGTTCAAAATGTTTTTAAAAAAGTACTGGGCATTTTGGCAATGCCGAGTTCTGTTTGGAATCGGACGTCAAACTCAAATGCTGACGATAAATGGGGGTTCTCTTTCGTTTTTAAATTATTTTATATCACAAAAAGTATGGTTTAACACTATTGGTACATGTATAATCTTTTTGTCATATTTATAACTGAAATATATATGAAGATAATAAATGTAAATTGTATAGATAAGTACATGTACTGAAAATTGTCAGTGAAAATTTCGGACCAGTTATTTCAGATATTTACACTTGAAGTTCAAGTAAATGAATACGAATGTACATTTTAATTAAATAATACTAAGAGAGCTTACTTTTTTTCATACACGCACAAATACCTTATGAACTCAAAATGATAACAAAATATCGCAGTTGTCTCTCTTGTCCCGCCGTTTGACAGCTGCGCCGCTGCACAATTTGCATGACTGAATGGTGGTCATCTGTCACTGGTGCACGAGATTCACAGACTGAACGCGACACTTGGCATTCGGGGATCACTGACCCAAACAAGGCGAACGTCCTGCAGATGTTGTGGGGATTCAGTGGACCCTTTCTTTAAACTCCTTATTCTCAGTCAAGTTTTATAAGAAAAAGTTTGAATCATATCACGAAGGGTAAGTGTACGACTTTTTTCTTTCTTTTTTTTTCTTACTGCAAACAACACTGATTTAAGTTAAAAGATGGGCGTATGAGAATTTTTTATGACATATTATAAATAAAAATGTGGATGTTTAACAATTGTAACTTGCGGCCTCGTGTATTTAGGCCTATAGCTTGAATGTGACTGAGACTGGCCTGGCCTGTAATAGGCCTATCTGTGTACGCATAATATCCTTGCTAATCCTATTGTCAGTTTTTTTCTCTGGAGAACAAGTATCGAACATTATTGAGCCATTGGAACCCATTAGATTATAAAAAGAAAAACTGTTCAAAATGTAACGTTATATGATATTGCCATCAGCAATTCTAAGATTTATTTTCCATTGTGACCTTCACCCTCTACGGACCTCTTATGACCCACTGCTATATTTTGAAGTCAATTTATTTCACTAGATATACATGTACTGTTAATATATTTTTGATAAAAACCCACGAAAATTATCAACTACCCAGCCTTATGTAGAGACAGACTTGACTGTTATTACAAAAAAAGAAATATACTCTTATATTCTGTAATTATAGATTGATAATGAAGTCTTAAGGTCATTACATGTCAAGGACATACTATACACAGTATTGATATTATAAAATTGAAGTATTAGGTTTGGCTATGGGATCAGGGATGGAAGTCTGTTATTTTTTTTGCCCTTTTGGAAGGAAGGTGACAGCTATATACCGGTAGGCATAAGATGTTCTAATGAAAATTTAGGTCTTTTAAATCTAAGTCAGAACTGCTCGTGTATACCTTTAATGTACATATTTGATTATTTTATGTAAAGACAATAAATTTCTTATCAATAATCAAGGATAAATCAATCAAGATTAATCAATGCCCCACCCCCCTCCAACCCATTATTGTAGATACACCACAAATCTTTAATCTTTCAAATCACTTTCTTTATAATAAGAAATTATTGAACTATGAAATTACAAGGGTTTCCTACTGTGAGTATATCATAAAGATAGAAACAACAATAAGGATTTCGGCATCCCTCCTTTAATGTGGTTGAATTATGTTATATCGTATTAAAGAAGACTTTAATCTCGATGCAGCTGTTTCAATGCCTTGAAATCCCTTGCATATTTTAAACCCCATAATCTGTAAATCAATGTCCATGAAGTTTTCAAAGGAAACACTAAAGAGGGGTACCTGAAATTCCGCAGACGCTAGGCTATAGGAGAGAGGGAGAAGCCTTTGGTTGGACCAACTTGTCACCCTACGATTCTACGATCGGTGTTAGGTGTCATAATGTCTGATAAATAGCGATGCTCTCCTAGTATTTTTCTCATTTACCGTTATCACTAGTTTGGTGTTTGCTCTGTTGTCACCACTTCAACTAAAAGTATTGTGCTTTTGTTTTATAAAGGTGCTAGTAAAATTCTTTGGGGGTAGGTTGTTCTCTTGTTTGAAGAGAATAATTTATCGATTTTCAAAGTTAAATTCCCGTTTCCTTCACTTTGGGAGGTAGTATGAGCAATGCCCTCTATCATCAAAATACCAAAGATGTATCTTTTTTGGCTAATGAGGTACATTGTAATTTCAAAATAATTGACAATCTCTATAAGTTAATGGCTTTGCTTTCAAATTATCTTTATCTATCTTAAACTGTCTCTTAAATAATTCATATTTTTCTTTACCAATGTATGTAAGTGACTTCTAAATTGATTTTTCAGTATTTCGCGGAAAAATGTTCCAAAATTGTTACAATCAACAAATGTGGTTTTCTTGTTCTTTTTGAATGGTAATGGTGGTAATAATCTGTTTGTTGAAATCTTTTGGGTGAAAAATGTACAAACAGAAACAAATGGGGGCATTATACAAATGATCATTTGATGGCAGTAACAGAAGATCTAAAAAAATTGGCCTGGCCCAAAATTTGGCCTCTTTAAAAATTTTTGGCCTCAAAATAATTTTTTTCTCACATCTTCAAAGAGTTTTTATTGAATTTTTATAGTTTTTACAAATGACATAGTGAAGGTTTATTTAGATGTTGATGATTAAATGTTCTGTTCATAGATGCATAAAATTGTCTTTGATCAAACTTGGTTATATGTTAAACGTTTTTTGTTTTGTTCAATCATTATAAGAATGTTAACTGCTTTTCAGGTTCTTATGAAATAGAGGAACTAATTTGGTTAGTGAATATAAATGTTTCAATTGCTTCACCAATAGCCAAGGGAGAGGATCATGAAATAAGGTATTGTGTTAGTAACCAGTACAATTTTTCCTCATCTGCATTGGTGACCAAAAAAGTAAGATTCTTAGACTCGGTGCCTGGTCTAATGTAAATATATCATGATATATTTGGCATTGTAAGTAAACACATTTTCACAGTTCATTTTTCTATGGGATATAACTCCTGCACTATGGCCCTTTAGTACAAGAGATTGAGTTTGATGCTTATTTTTCTAACACGTACATTGGTACAGGTATATATGATTCATATTTTGTGACTTTTTTCTCTTGAAACCCTCAAGTGGATCACTTTAGAAAAGAAAAAGATCTAGATATAATATTGAAAAGAAAAATGAAAATGTTGCATGTTGCAATTCATGTAATAAAGTGATCACATGTATTAGCTGTAAACTTACTGTATTTAGAACATATCTATACATTTATGTAGTTGTATTTTATTTTGCACAAACACTATGAATTACATATGTACAGTATTCTTTAAAAAAATGCTTTTACATAGAATACACAACAAATATTAACATGTTTAAAGTATTTTACCGGTAAACAGAAATGATATATGATTTGCTTGAGTCATTTAAAAATGTAATTATTCTGGACTCTTGCATTCTTGTCAGTATAAGAGTGAATGTCATTTCAAAGTGACAAATAACTATTTCTTTCCAGGACAAGAAGTATATTTGTTATTGTTTTTATAAAATAAGATTTATATGGCCAAGTTTATGATATGATATACCTATAAACGTTGCGTGTATTTTCCTTCTTTACAAATGATTTCAATTTTTATTCATCAGAGCAATAAAAGACATGTTCCCAACAGTATAGAATTTCATAATGCACTCTAAAGTCTTAGAGATAAGTAACGTAAATTGGAAAAAGGTGTTTTTTAGTGATTCAAATGCTTGAAAATCAGCCAAATGACATTCGCCAAGCCTTAGAAATGTTGAACACAATTAGTTTTGAGTTGGTTTTTGGAATTTAATGTGGTCAGACATTGCATGTGACTACAGAAAACCTAGCAGCATACAAAACCTTCTGTAATTTGGAGAAATATCTGAAATATGTAAACAATAAAAACATCAGTGTCATGAACCAAGTGCAGATAAATTCTTCTAAAATGCTATAGATTTACCGTTATTGGAGAGTTATGATTTAAACCCTCTCTGCCATCTTGAGGAGAGACCATTGATGAGGATGTTTACTTGTAAATAAATCTGCTTTGAGCATGAAAATTACTGTTCACCTCCCATCAATCTCCAAAAATCTGTCTTGTCGGTGAAAAATGATATAATAACTCGGGATATGGTACAGCAGGCGCTGCCCTGAATTTAGCCAGACCCTATCAGCAGTTGTCTTCCTTGTAGGATATGTTGGTTGGCTTCAACTTCAAAAGAAATGGGCATACACAGCGTGATCTATGGACTACCCATATGGCTAACAATTTAGAAGCTGGAATTATATTCCACAATTGACTGATAAGAAAAGAAATTTTGGTATAGTGTTTGTTGGCCATCAATCATGAATTCTTGCTCTGACAATATTCGTTGTTCTGATGTTTTCGAGTCCAATTGCTAATATACGGTTGTTTTAAAAATTCTGGTAATGCAATCAAGTTCATTGAACTTTTTTTCGCTATAAATGACTAAGAATCTGTAGTTTCTGTTTTTGTGTAGAGTTGGGAACACTTCTTCACTGTTGGTTAAAATTAAATGGAAAGATAATAAAGTGTCATATGACTCTCTCATTAAAAGACATTCAGGCAAGAGTTACTGCCCTTAGATTTGAAAAGGTTCTACAGCTTGTGGGAGCGCAGCTAGGATTTTAAGGCAGCAGAAAAAGATCAGCATGGAGTAATTTCAAAGGCTTAATTGGATTCATCTTTCTGTTTAAAAAATAAGACCAGTCCAATGTTATGTACTTTAAGGAGTAAATTATAAGGTGCCTCTTTTCTTTAATTAAAATCATGATGCATGGATTGAAAAATTGAATACCTGTAGGTAAAATAAAACAAGGGGTTAATTATTACAGTGGTTTATGTATAGATAAACAGTTTCTCAAAATTGTCATTGATGAATTCAGACCAAGTGTTGAACCTTGCTTCAATATCTGCCAAGTTAAAGGATTTTGTTAAAGAAATCTTTGAGATCAGTAACTCAAACACCTATAATGTAAAGGGCAGGGAAAGATTTATGATGTTTTTCCATTTTCTAATCCCCTGTTCATATTGTATGTCATATTAGTGTGTATTAAATAGGATCTGTCAAACAACCTCTGCTCCAGCTTTTGTATCTTCATGCGATGTATTGTGTCATTTTCTGATTCAGCCACTATTCACCTGCACAAAAAAACACTTTTGGCACCTATGGGGAGTCGTCAATGGATTAGGACTACACACACAGGTTCATTGATATTTCATAAGTACCTGAAAATCCATTCAAGTACCATAATAGGGCATTCTCATGTCCATCATAAGCAGTGTTCATTGAACTCAATTTTTTTTATAAATGTATGAAAATAGCAAAATTAAAAAGGTACCCTGCATGGTCTATATGTGTCCAAGTGTTGAAGACTGATATATTCCAGAAGAATGCAGGGTTGTTGATTTGATCAATAAAACCTGATGTATGTAAAAAATGAGAAAAATAAAATTGTTCGAGAGATTGTTTAGCTCAGTTTTGTCTGCATCATTGAGGCAATTCCTGACAAGTTTGTGCATTTCCAGACAGTTTGATGGAGCTATAAATCTTCCACATTCTTATTTTAAGTGTGTTTTTTGGATTAAAGAATCACATTAAATATGAATGCTATATAAGAGGTTTAAAAAACATGTTGGCAGTTTTTGTTGTTTTGTTGAAAGATGGTTATCAGTTTTTGGTGTTGTTAATAAATGTGATTTCATTTTTTTGTGAAGAAAAAAAGGTGGAATATTTCATGCTCATATACTGCTTAGGCATATTATTTTCATGCACTTCAACACATCAGCTTGTAGAAAAAGAATTTAATGTAAGACAAATGCTATATTATGATTTATTTTTTTATGAATGCATCCAGACGGTGATGTCCAAGTTATGAAAAAGGATCTCAGTGCAGGTGTTAAACCCTGCCCCTTCGTCTCTGCCAAGTACCATGTGCACTGCATTTCTATGATGTTTTGGTGCAAGAGTGAAAACCAGTTGCAGCAATAAACGTGAATGAATTTGATGTTATCAGCACTTGATCTAATGCGATATGGTGGCATACCCTGTAGATCTCCACAGTTAGACCATCAATCATTTGTCTACTAAGCACGGATCTTCCCCCTATTGTGCTGCACTAGCTTATGATGCTTCCAGGTCTGATGATGGAGAGATAAAACAGCTAGACTTTGATGCAGCCCGTCAGAGACATTGTTGGCACTTTCTGGTTGGCCTTGCTGTAACCGTTAGTTACAGAGTTATGCTCTCTTGCTTTTATGATGGCAGCTTCAAAGAAAGATTTTTTTAATGTCTACAGTTTATGAGACCCGAACAATAAGATGAAGGCTACAATCAAGAAAAGATCTTAAAACTTCACTTTCAATTTTCATTTTTTATTCTCATTCTTTCCTAATACACACTGAATTTTTTTAGCTTCTTAATTTAATTAAAAAATTTAAAAGAAGTTCTTATCATTCAAATTAGTATGTTTAAGATATATGAAAAAACACAAATTCATATATGTAGATTACAATTGTCTAAGGACCTCTCAGACATTGACTGTAGGAGAGACTTGAACAATATTATATAAATAGTGCCTGTTTGGGAGGGTAACAGTTGAAATTGACACCCCGAGAAAACCATTGTCAACCGACGCGAAGCGTCTTAACCAATCAGATTTCAGTATTAACATGAAAGTATAACAATAAGGATTATACTTCATATCTGCAACTGGTGACAATGACAGATAATTCATGGAATGTTATAAACTTTAAAAATTGGCCTGAATAGCATTACTCAGACCTTAAATTGGTATAATGTTTTTCAGGAACATGAAATGTGTGAAAAGGGTAAAATTCCCATTGTAAATGTTAATCTCTAGGATAGTATTTAAACTCTATCTACCAAGTATTGCAAGTCAGAACAGCGCAGATGATGTATGGATTCATCAATAAGCATTTACATGGTTTTCTTGCATAATAGACAATTTTTGTTGAGTTTTTGACATCATGGTAAAAATCTGATCTGCAACAATGGTTTTTTTTTGTTGTGCTTTGACTCTTGAAACTCAATTAAAGTCAGAGCTGCTTATTTTGCTTATATTTTTGAAATTTTTTGCTAAGAAGGGGACAGAAACTTCTGTAACTGGAGCATAATTGCATAAACCTGTACATGAAAGTCATTTTTCATAATTTGATGATGCATCATTGGTTATTGTATTGGACTGTTTTGCCTTAAATTTGCTCGCAATTCAAGTGGGTTAGCACTGTTTTGTTTGTTTTCCATGCACTGTCCAGAGTTTCGGATTTCATTTGAAGCAAACAACCACCCTAATTATCTACTGTGCACTGTCCACAGTTTTGAATGTCTGAATCAAATGACAATTTTTGAAGAATAAGTTAAATTAAATGGGGAATAAATTCATCGGTTTGACTATATAGCAGTTATATTCACAGACAGAAAACGAAATTATTGGTACCGGTATTTACTTATCTGCAAGAAAGTTTTGATTTTTAAAAGAAAAGAATTTGCCAGCATATATTTGTATACCAGTATGTACTTTATTTCGTTATCAGTGTCAAAGAATATTAAAAACTTCTTCAATATGAGCATTATGCTTTGTATATATCTTCTGCTCTAATTGGTTACATGCAAATGACTGAAAAGATAAAGTTTATTTATATTAACCAACTTAATCAACTTGATTATACAGCAAACGGAATGGCATTTACGATCAAATAAAACTGTTCTGTCTAATATCTTTCAAAATTACTAGATGTCATTGATAGGGATATGAAGTTTTAAATTTCTCTGGTTTCAGTGGCATCATAAGGGGTTCTAGTGCAGAATGATACAAGTTCCCAACATTTTTGACAGCTTTAATGCGTTTTCTCATCAACATTTTCCTGTGTAATACATAATAAAATTTGTACAAGATGTTTATATATACAATCTGCTGTAGACATCACAGGAAATGGGTTGAAATTCGTCTAAGATACACATTACAAAGGAATATCTTAATTAGTATGAATTTTCTTGCAAAACACATGCATGGAAACTTCCTGCTATGCTTGTATTTGTATATGTGGAGGTTTTATGTTTCTATTTTCTTTTCAGACGGTCAGCAAGTTTATGTGTTTTACGGGTTCTGAAAAGGAACATTGTATAGACAGCCATGTATTATATCTTGACCTTGAAATGACACCATTTTTTGTACATGACCAGTTCTCGGTGCAGAACAAGAAAAGAAATTGTTACTTCAGTTTGTTCCCATGGAGATGTAAGGATGGTCCATAATCTCTTGATTGTGGAACCATGTTGTGTTCACTAAAGGGAAAAATCCTGCAAACTTTAAAAAACCTTATTAATTGGATTTCAATGCTTGTTTCACACTGGGTGATTATCCTGTGGCTGTTGTTTAATTATATAGCAGAAGATACCTTTGCAGATTCATTGATTTCTAGCAGAGATTTAAAAGTACCCACTGCCTCCCAAGAATGACAAAAGTTATAGGGCATTAAACACAAATAGTTCCTTAATACAACTCTTAACCATATTAACTTTGGCTAAAGGATTATTTACTGGGCAATTACCTGTCTTTAGATATTTTTAAGATAGGATCATAGGTGTAATTGGTCAATTTATGAATAACTTTGTGGCTGTCCAGGCTGATTGGATCGGGGAATGTTACCTTAAGAAATATCAATGTAGCCATTTAAAGTAATTTTTGAAGAGTTTAACATTAAGCCACATTCCAAAAGCTTTCTTTAACTGACCGACTTTTCAAGTCACGTACCATGCATCTTTCAATGAGAGTCCTCAACTTCAGTGTTTTTGCATGCTTTCATCTTCGATCATGATAACTGGTAGTTAGAAATAATCATGTTCAGGAAGCAAGTGCTTGCTTAATCAAAGTAATTGTTAATATCTGCACATTTTATACATTAGCATTGATCATCGCAAATTGGAATGTGATCATTGAAGACCATTTTAAGTCAACTCGTTTATGGAAAGTCAACGATGTGTTCAGTGCGTCCAATACGGGACTCACTCTGGGAGTTATTTGTTTCAGACGTAAACAGATATTATAATAGTACATGGATTTAATGAATTGCGTGATTCCCACTAATTTTGTGCATTTAATTAGATTTCTCTCAAATTGGACATAAAACTTTATCAATTTTTTGGTCTGCATATTCAGTCAGTCAAGAAAGATGGAGCCTTCCATTCAGCTGTAACTGCAGCCATTATAAAAGTGGTCATACTTTCTTGGGTTTTAAAATTTTATGATGTATATTGATGTTTTTTTTCTGACTGGGATATGAATTGAGATGTACAAGCCATTTAATACTGTAGAAGGAAATTGGGCAAAGATGTTTATAATAGACAAATGGTTGATTTCTCCGTGTTTGGTCGACAGTCAGTAAGTGAAACGCGGGGCAAAAGTTAGAGGATTGGAATCATAAGCAGGTTAGATACTTGAAGCAAATGCATTAAATCTGTCTGCTGCGGTAACTTGTATTATGTTTTGTGAAGAGAAATTTCAAAAGTTGATGTTAATGTTCATGCAAAACATGACAGCTAAGTTATATATGTGAAGGAGTTGTACATGAATGTTCACCATAAAAATAGAGTTGTTATAAACTGGTTATTATGTCATCCTAAAGCATCATCCTATAAGTCTAGAGAAAAGTTTCGTAATGCTGAAAGTGGAATTGTCTGTTGGTGTAGACATATAGTTATATCAGTTCTTCATCCAGTATTTGGTGATTTCAGTATTTTATTGATTTTGTGAATTTTTTTCGGATCAGTGAAATATACCGGTACATGTATACACCTGCAGGGTTTGGGATGTGGTCAAACAGTTCTTTTTCATTTTCAAACATTTGTTATCTCCAATTAGATTCAACAAATTTGCATAAATTTTATGTCATATAAGTATGATATATATTCATATACATATACAGCAGTGGAAACATTCTCATGAAGTGTCGACATTTGACAAGTGCCATCCATTATGTTCTTTGATGTCAATGAAAGTTTCAAGGTCACAGTGGGTCAAGGTTAAAACTTATTGAATGATGATGGGAATCTTAGCTGCTGTTTCTTTGTTAAACTAATATGTTAATCTTACATAACAAGACTAAGGATGCAAATATTTTCCTGTCTTTGAAGTTATGAATGTCAGTATTCAGACCAGCAATTTATGTACAGAATTATGTAATATTGGCTCTTCCATGTCTTTTTCAACATCTTCTTTTATTACTAGTTCTAAAATCTTCATTTGCTAGCATCAACAATCCCGCATAATTTCGCTATTGACAAAGCTCTTAGTTATGCTTGTCTTCAGTACCTATCGTAATGACGATAAGCCCTAGATACCCAAGGCAGGGTAAAAATATCTGTTTATTATGAAAACATATACTTCATAATTTTGCTTCCCTCCTACTTGGCTTTGGTTAGCATTAAGTCATTGCTGCTGGGTCTACAGGGCTGTAGTAGCTCAAATTGTTTTGTAAATTGGCTTGGAAACCCATTTTTTGTTTGCATTCAGAGGACCTCTTGCTGAGCTGTTAGTTAATCTTGCAGAGCCGTTCTTCTTGTGAAATGATCATGCTTCTTGTCTCTGCTTTACATCGGCAGGCTACCCACTGCTGTTCAAATTCTTTTTGTCTTCCCTGATTATTTCTACATCAAAAGAAAATATCTGCCTCCCTGAAAATTTTATAGATAGATTGATCGATATGAATTTTATCTTCTTAAAAACATGAGTCTATACAGTATCATATATGATGCAGGTACCATCATAAATGTTTTTATGGTGATTTCAAAAAAAGATTTCTGATGTGTGGATAGAGTAAACATCTATTTTTATGTTAGAATACTGAACGTAAAATTTGTACCATATGTAATCTTAAACTTGGCATAGAAAATCTTGTGTTTATAATCTCTATTTCAAAAACAATCCAAATTTTGCTCCCGAAAATTGAGGGCAAGAGAAATAACAACAAATTCTAATAAATACATTTATGTGGATGTAAATATGCACACATGAATCTAAGATGGGTCTAATTTTGAGTTTAACTAATCCATTTAAATTAAATACCATTGAAACTGATGTTGATAGGTTTAAACCATCAAAAAAAGGTACTGTTTCAAATTTTGCAGAATATTGTACATCTGCAAGGTTGGGATTAAAATTCTTTTTAAAAGGTTCAACATTCAAATTAATCTATTAAGGTATGCTAATATTTTAATGGTGTGTGATTTCACACTTGCCCCTAAACTGTCATAATAAATTAAGTGCAGAAAAGGGAACAAGCACATTTGAAACACTGTAATAGGGAAACCGGAAGATCCTGTAACATTTTGAAAGAAAATCTTACAAAAGCCTATGTGTTTTATTTTCAGATTTGTTGAAAAAAAAAAAAAAATCATCATTGATTGATAGTACTTAGTGTTGTTGGTGCATGGTGACAATAACCACACCTCCAGATCCCTAGCTTGTGTTACAACTGGAGTCTATAAAACTGCACAACATTTAACCAGGGCATGTAATTCTCAAAATGAATTGAAGAAAGGTAGCCAGGTATCTGAATGCTTATTTCACTGAAAGATTTAAGGTCGTTGCACTACAAGATTAGCCCAAAACAAACCCATAATTTAGACCGAATTTTCCTTATTAGGCCAAGCAAGATTTACAGTGCTACCTTATGTTTAATGAAGAATTAAAGGAATTTTTGTCCCTCCTGATCTGGTTGCTATGGCTTTGGTGATGTAAATCACTGATTTATGGAATTCTGATCCCCCAATTTTCCTTTGTGTAAATGCATCACAGGCTATCAATTTTAATTATCCAGCATTAAGTCCAAGTTTTGAGTTTCAAATGATGGATAGTTTTTGGTGCATTCAAAGTTTGATGTCTGCATGCTTCAAGTTAGAAAAAAATTCATCATCTATGCATGTTTGAGTAAGGATCAGCAAGTTTTTATAATTATTGACAGCAATAGGTCTACTTCAGTACAAATTAATTGGTGTATTATCTCCTATCCGAAACTAAAATTTAATGAAATGTGTATTGTAAATCAAAGCAGTTTCAGGAGAGAATCTGTACTTGTTTCTTGCATCCCTAATATAGTGGGGCACATGGTTCAGTGGTCATAAGGTGTTAGGTCAGTATGTTGCTGGTTCAAACTCCAAGGAAGTGGACATTTGATTGTGTGTGTGTTGTGTCTTTTGACAAGGGACTTTATCTTCATAGTCTCAGTCCATCCAGTGGTAATTTGGGAATTGACTTGTGCTAGGGTTAAAAGCAATGGACTGGTGTCCCATCAAGGGGAATCTATGACTCTCATCAGCTAAGCACCATGGTAACTGGACCTATGTGCTCCTTAGCACATAGGTCCAGTTACCATGGTGCTTAGCTGATGAGAGTATATAATTTTCAACTTGTGTTCTTGATGGTTATTAATTTCTTCATGAGCTAAAATAGAATGTCATCACTTTCTTTCAAAATACTCAGCATAACA
Source organism: Magallana angulata (assembly GCF_025612915.1). Taxonomy (NCBI): domain Eukaryota; kingdom Metazoa; phylum Mollusca; class Bivalvia; order Ostreida; family Ostreidae; genus Magallana; species Magallana angulata. The sequence continues at coordinate 11,523,016 of NC_069120.1, read as the reverse complement.
AGGAAACATTGAAGCTTCAAGTTCTTAAGATGGGCTCCAGTGAATTGACTTCATCAATGCACTAGTGTACTATGAAGATAAAAAAGCTATCATTTTGTCACTTGTTTGAAAATCCAGCAAGATGTTCAGCAGTGAATAAAGGCAGTTACAGACTTTCATCTTTTGATAAATGTTTAAAAGAATTGATCATTGTTGAAACATCAGGGTGTTGTTTTCTAAATCAGAGGTTTTGTTTCTTTCATCCCATTAAAACTGCTGCAATGAAACCCCTGGAGTCGCAAGTATCATTAAAACACATACCTGTTCCAGGAGAGAGCAATTTTTCATCTCAGGTATTTGGAGAAAAATGACAATCTTGTTAGAAAAAAATAGACAAGATTTATATTTTCTCAGGTTTCTGAGGTCCACACCTCCATTTTAATATGGCTTGTCACTGACTGAAAACAAATTGTTGTTTTCGTATCTTAGACCTTTGACATTTGCATCTTTTATTTAAGGCAGTGGCAAATGGAAAATTATAACTACTGTGTACAGGGAAATACCCCTGTGCCCCCCCCCCCCCCCCCCCCCCCCCCCCCCCCCCCACCGCTTTATTTTAGTCTGTGTGGTCAGGGAGCAAGATTGGGCGAATTGCATTGTCGCAATTAATATTTCATTTTAACAAAACAGCATCTGGGCGAATTCAAGACAAGGCGAAACCATTTGAAAGTGTAGAAGGGCGAAAATAACAAAGGGCAAAAATAACCTTGTCCCTGTGTATAGTGATATTCAAGAAGTGAACTTGTATCTCTATATAAGGTTTTAGAATAGGATTGATAACCTTTCATAGCTGGTAAATTGTAGCTTTGAGGACTTCTACTCAAATCATTTAGAGTCATAAGGTCAAATTGCAATAGAATTCAATTTCCAGCTTTGACTTTCAAGCTCAGCAGTTCATTCACTGTAGTTTTATGAGAGAGATTGATTAAATGAATCTCATCTATTTTAAGGGCTATTAATTCCCATAAATGTAAATTTTTCATGACCTGTTGATGCGAATATCATGAGTCATTCTATGGGTATGGTCATTTGTACCATGCGGTGCTTAAAAACATCATTTGAAAAAGATAAGATATGACGCTCCTAGGTTGCAATAAAACTTACTGAAAAAAGATTTAATTAGGACTAAAAAAATGCAATATGTTCCTTACTCTCCATTGCCTTTATGTCCTAATTTTTTCTGCTCTAAAAGACCTATAATACAGTTGAGGTACCCATTGTTCTGTCTATGTTTGTCACCAATTAGTATCTGAATTATATGTGTTGTAGGTAAACCAAAAATTTTAATGGCTATGTTGCCTCACAGCTGTTGCTGGTCAACATAGTGCAACACAGGTAGCTGGCACAGCACTCCCTATCTGTCACTGCTGGGGAAATTCTTCCGAAAGCAAGCCTGATTTCCTCCATTGTGTGGGGGAAAAGTCAGTCATTGTGTGAAGTCTTGTCATCACTGTAACCTAATCTGGTTTATATAGACACCACCAGGTTCAACTTCTGACTCCTTGAAGGGTATATCAGCTAAAAATCACAGTATAGCACATAAGTGTGACTTTTGATTCAATGCACCATGACAACCACTGCTTAAGTGGTTTTGGAGAAATAATGGTGGAATATGTATACATGTACAAAGAATGATGATGAAATATAAGTAACTTGCATGAAAGTCACCCTTGTAGAGAATTATTTACTTCATCAATGGTACACATTTTGTATAGCTTAAAACCTTACATTTATTGTTCATGTGATGAGTAAAACATTGCATTAGTCAGGTCGAAAGAGCAAAGTAATTTCTACCATAAGACTTGCATTTTTGTCATTGCTGGTTCATATGTTCAGCAGAGTAAAATGACCATATCCACTTTTCCCCACTGTAATTATTCGAAGACCTTTTGACTCGGTACAGTCTGTTAATGTCCCTCAGAAAATCCCTCTCTTGTGGCCCAAGCATTCTTTTCTCCCAGAGAATAAAGAGTTTATTTGCTTATAATGAACCTCCTGGATCCTATCTGAAAAATAGCTAGGGTGTATCATCTGTAGAATTTTTTTTTTGAATTCCGAAATCTCGCCTTTCCTCCCGCTGTTGGCCATAAGCGAGCTATGACCAGACTACTGATATAGTGTTGGTTTGGAGAGTGATTGCATCGTGTTAAAAAGACCAGTAGGTGCAACGTTTATTGCTGTATATTATGCAGATTTACCTCTGGATCCAATTTTTATAATTTTCACACGCAGAAAAATAAAAGAATTACACTTTATTTTTTCATCTGTTGAACAAAGAAAAGATCATAAAATGTAGTGGACTTGGCTTGAATATATAGAATTACATGATCAAATAGAGTCTTTGATATTTCACAGCAGATAAGAGAGATAGAATTGCCTGCATCTGCATTAAATTTTATTCTGATTGGCTTGAAGGATACAGAAAAGAATATATTAGAGTCTGGCAGACGTAAATGTTTTCACAATTTGATACTTTAATCATACGCTATAAAACTGGATGTGACATAATGAAACAACTGAAGTTTTCATTTCCGTTGATTTATACGCTTGGTCAGTGAGATTTTTAAATTCATTTTTAATTCAGAAATTGGAATTGTATATGAAAACTTATTAACTTACTTGAGAAACAGAAAAGTAAACGCATTCATCACTGCTCTGATTGACTTGGTTATTTAAGATTAAAATGCTAAAACTAAAATCTTTATTAAATGAAATTATTTTTTTTAGGGGGGGGGTGAGGTTGGTGGATAAGGTGGTTAAAATGTTCATTTCCATTGATTTTTCCGGTTATTTGGTTTAAGGTCTGTTAGGAATTAAGGCAGATGATATCAGTAAATCTGAGCATTGGTCATCTGGCGCACTTACTTGATGTGGGTCTGATGTAAAGTCACTGGCCACTTTTATCATTTCATTGGTTGATGATTGCAGTGATGATTAAAAGCAAGAATATAGGAACTAGAGTACTGCAGTCAAAAGCGTTAAAATCCTCATTATTTTCATTCTGTTTCCTGGAAAGCTATAAATTGTACACAAATTGAAGAAGGTTCAGGTTTGAGGGAACTGATGGTATTATAGCAGCCTTCTGTGCTGATTTATCGTTAGATATAGAATTAATTGTCCAATTTTCTCTACATCAATTGTCTGTATTTTCATATACACCATGTATTCTTTGTGCAATATGGTGAGTTAACAGACAGATGTTATCAGGGATGACATAGCCAAGTGTTTATATCATATGCCAGAACACTTGGAAACATTATAATTAATAAAAAGAAGAGAGAATCAGTAGTCAATCAAATGCTTAAATAACAGTTACATCGGCAATCAGATCAGTGCTCCATTCCCAGAATAGAATCCTTATCGTCTGCCAACATCATTGTGAAGAAAATGCATGTATAGATTGTATTTGTCATACGAAAAATGTAGAATATTGCTTGAATGTCTTTTGGTAATGAATATCTGTAAAAGACTGCAAGAGTCTGTATGATTATGTAAGTATAGGGTTTTGATTATGTATATGTTTTTTTTAACCAAAAACACACCATAAAGTTTGGAAAAATTGTATTATATTACAATGTATTCATTACTGGAAGGAAAATTTTGGAATGTGTCATCAATTAAAGTCTTTTTTTTTATTTGAAGTTTATGGATGGATTTGTTTTAAAATTCATGGATCAGAAGGGATATATAATGTTGAAAAGCTAAGTGACTATGCAGTTCTAAGAAATTAACACTTTTAAAAATGAATAGCTCTAATATTAACTGTTTGACAGATTTCTATGCTAATTTCTCCATGTACAGTTTACACAAAGCAGTAGAAAGTTTGATTAAAAATATTGTTTTTACCTATCTATTCTCTTAGTAGAAATAAATGTTTGGTTGACATTTTGGGAAATGGATCTTTAACTTGGGAGAAACGATAAGACTGCAATATTGACTATGTCCTGATTTATCGATGAGCCCCATGTCAGTTCAACACTTAGTCTTTGGCAGAATCATGCTGATTATTTCAAAATTACCTCAACTATCTGTATAGCAATTGAAAATTGCCCACTATCAATGTTGGTTCAAGTGAAATTTGAGTCAGTGTGATATCAAATATGGTGGGCTTTTTGATCACTATGTGTAGATATCTGATTGTACAATCTCTTGTTTTAGTCCATGACTCTTAACAAAATGTTCTCTTCTTATTTCTTTCCAAATAATCTGTCTTTCATATGATATATATCCCTCCTTCCTCTTTTCGGATTTATTTTTAAACTTCATAATGCATGCAATGCAGTATTGTACCTGAATTGAGTATCTGCATTCAACGAATAACACACACGTAGTAAATCAATGGTATTGTTTTAAATGATCAAACAAGATATTGGTAATGCATACATAGTACGAGGCATATGGCTCAATGTTGCAAAACATCAAAAGTTCAGGTATTATTACCTGGTTAATCAGATCTTGTTTTTAATTGTTGTCCTGTTCAGATTAAGATCTGCCATTGGTGTTTTGCCATGAGGTAAACTTTTCTTCTGCCTGTGTAATTGACCGTGCTTGTGTGATATGACGATAGCTACAAGTACACCTAAATACAGCTTGGTTCATTCAAGCTGTTATTTAATACCTAGTCCGAGAAATTCAGAGATATGTTAATAGGTGCATATTGAATTTTTAATGTAAAGAGATATTCATGTACACATTGTTTTTTATATATCATTAGTTCAATTAAATGCAGTAATTGTCCCTAATCATGCAAAAAAGTAGGTAGACGGTATTTTAATGGACAGATGAACAGAACTGATATAGGAGCATTTGGGAGCCAATGTCATTATTTTTGTTTTCTTATTAATGTACTTTGCATCCTGAACAAACCCTAAAACCCCTCCGGCACTGAAGGCAGTCTGCATATGATGCTACCAGTGATAAAGCCCGATGTTTAGTAGATTATATGATGTCATATTAAAAATCGGCAACAACTGTTGTGGATGGGACATTAAATGTGAAAAATCCTGAAGCATTAAACAGCTGTAAGGCCCCGCCCCCTTTGGTCTTTGTGAAGAAAGAGTAATACAGTGAATGGACACAAAGCTCTGCTGTTTTTATGATGTGACATCTTTAATAGTTTCTAGACATCTTGTTTATTTTCAGTGGAAAAGAGGTTAGAACTGAGAAAGCGATAATCCAAGTTATGTGCCAGGACTGATGGACAAAACTTTACACATGTCAGGAGGCTACGCTTGGCTGAAACTGGAGAGTCAAGTCAGCTTGATGCCGGTTTTGTAAACACTCAATGTTGATGCCTCAGAGCTGAAGCAATTTTCTGCGACACTCGACTTGTTTTGTGGAATATTGGATATTCTATCATATCATCCAGGATACATTAATAATTTTTTTTTACCAGTGAAAGTAAGTATTACTTTGTACATGGAGCATGAACACATAAAGCTTTATAGTTATATGAAATGATAATCCGAAGCTCTATTTCAGCAGTGCTCAACCTCTAAACCACTAGCTGTAGTGTTGCTATTAGAGATATTATTCCATTTTTTTGAGTTTATTTAAGACAAGTTGGCAGAGAGGTAAGGAGTGCATGATAAGAAGCAGAGATAGGTGGATTTAGGGATCACAGTGGTACAGTTTTTACTCAGTACACTACTCCCCACAACACACTTCATTTATTCACTGCTCCGAGAAAGACAAAAAATAAGGCTATTAGATTATAAAGCGATTCATGAGTTCCAGACCTTCCCCTGTGTGAGGCAGACAAGACTGGCAAGATTTATGAACTTTTCTGCGACTTGACTCTGTGGTCAGTTGTTCAGGTACTCTGTTCAGCGGTAAGACCAGGATATTAGCTCTGCAATTTTCAGTTCTTTTCTGGCTGAAAAGGTAAGAGTGTATAATTATATCAACGGGCAAAAGGTTGTCATGTGAATGGATACTGTATCGTATTGTGTTTTTCTTACTGAAACAGGTCTTTAAAGAAAAATGGCCGGGCATGAGCGGTGTCATTCATACCCTACTGATTTCGCGCTTGGATGAAGAGATGACAGATAATTGTTTTATCAACTTGTGTGCAATATTCTATTTGTGATTGCTATCGGCATTTGAAATATATGAACTTTTTACATTTATGATATCCTGAAATCCCTTGAAGCTTGGAGTATTCTGGAGGATATAGTGATTTTCTCAAATATATATTCAGAATGGATATTGCAGCTCATATTCTCCGAGGTAAGTGTCTGTTAAGTGTGTGTAAAAAAAATAAAAGAGAGAAAAATGCCCATGCCCACAGGGGCTACTAAATATTTCATGAATCATTAAATTTAATACAAGATTCTTCTTAGATTAAATAACATGATTCCCCTAAGATTAAATTTAGATCAATTTAGAAAAGAAATGTTATGACCTATAGGATTTCCTAAGAACTTTGTAGTATATTTCATGCATTATTTGTCCTAATGAAAAGAGGTTTAATAGAAAATGAATGAGTCATATTAGAACAGAAGGAAATGTGATTTTTCACAATCCCAGAGATATTGGTTTTCCGAAAAGATTCCTTTTCATTGAAATAAAATACTTTTATGAGTTCCCAACAGGTATCTGAAAAGTGTAAAATATATCAAATGGATTCTTGTAATTGGATGCATCAAGCTGATTTTTTGTGCTGAAAGTTTTTTTTCTGTTGTGGTGTAACTGGATGAGCATTAAATCACAGAGTTGCACAACATTATTTTCATGATTAAAGACTAGGAAACCGTGATAATGGTGTATTGATGAGGAGGGGAGACAGAATGGTCGTTTAATTAGTGAAGGAGCCCTAGTGATAGCATTCACCTGCTTCCTTTTTGTTCTTATCTTGGTGTTGAGTTTTCAAGTTGCACTAAGTCAGTGAAAACTGACTGGTTTTAGATAACCCTATTTTTCCCCAATGACTTTTACATTGGAATCCCCTCACTTCTGAAAACTACGGTACAAGGTGGAGATATTGGATCCTGATAGCCAGATATTTATAAGTTCTGCTGAAAGAGAGCTCTCTTGATGTACAATGTGTGTAACTAAGTAAATTTCAATATTTTGAGAAGTATAACCATGGAGACAAGGTTTTCAAAAATTGAGTCTAATGGTACATGCCACCTTTCATTCTTTCACCATGTAGAAGAAATATTGGAGCCAAAAAATGCCCCTAAAAAGTTAATTAAAAACAATTTGTTGAAACATGCACACATTATCCTACAAGCATGCTGAGGTTTTGGAAACAACAGAAAACAAATTTTCTCATATCGCAGTATGTTGTTTCTAAGAAATTCCAGACAGAAAGAAAAGCCCTGGTATTAGTTGTTTTATTGACTTCACAGCAAGTCATACATGTATCTTTTACCAAAGCATAATGCAATCATCATTTTTGAGCAAGCTGATGTACATTTAAGTGTCTGCTGCAACGGCTTCAATAGTTTGTATTTGCATTGTTCATCTGTATGATAAACAAACTGTAGCTTTTTTATGCCTCAGAGATGCACATATGATTATTCATTCTGGCAGCTCTTGGATATTTCACTTTAGTATTGATCCTCTATCCGAAAGCTTTTTCTCTTCCTGCAAGAAGAAAATGGCACATTAACCTACTGTAGTCATAAAACATTCATTAGTAGATTTCTGGACTAGGCATGTTTTCCCATTCATGCGTAAATCATGTTAGTTGTAATACCTACTGATGGACACGAGCCAATCACAAATACTATAAACCACAATATCAAAGACTCATCCTGTCACTCTTAATAACATTCCTAATCCAGTACACTTGTTACCCAGTTTGTTATTTGCTCATATTTTGCACTAAATGTGGGGAGACTATCATTAATGATTCAAAGGCAGCCTTGAATAGCTAGTGAGAATGGTTTCCATTTGTAAATGTGAGAGTAGGTGATAAAAAGATGCAGAAGAACGCATAATGGATTTTAAGACTCTTATTATTAAGAAAATTATTTCACATTTTAATCATACTTTCACAATTTCAAGCCCAATCAAGCTGCTTTGAAACATATCCATGTGAAAATCTTTTCTGGAATCTTTTTAAATGGTTTATGAGGGAAAAAAGTGGTTATAATTTCTTAATTTTTTGATTAACTGAGAAAATTGTGTTTGGTGTTCTTCAAAGAACCAAGGAAATACACTGATTTGTAAATGGAATAAGGTGGTTTTTGGTGCCATGCAATTAACCCTCTCAATTTATTTAAAACAAAATGTACTTCTGTTGAAGTGTTGCCGTGATTCCTGTTATAATCTTGTTGTGACAGAGCAGACCCTTTCATCTTATCGAAAACCCCATAAAATAGTTATCCCAGATATTTGTTGAGGTGATTTATATTTACGATTCTTCTTTCACAGAATTAAAAAAACCAAACCTGACATGGAGTAGAAAGTCACACTGAACTGTTTGATAGCTGTGTTTATAATCATGCATCTTGGCCCTTAGTTATAATGAGCTCTATTGCAAAGAAGTTTCAACAATTGTCTTTTACATTGAATAGATTCACTGGTTTGGTTACTGAACTGAATAAGAGATATTATTGGGTTGTATCAGTAAAAACTATCAAGAATTAGCTCACATAGCCTCTTATTTAGATGTGGTCGCCATGATAGAATAAGCTTGGTCACAAAACATTGGGAAGTACTGTGATGATGATCACAATTTTGACATATCTGTCAGACGTGATGCCACAAAATCTGATCATTTCTTCTGCAAGTCAGACGCTAAAGTCTTCTTTTTTCTGGAGGCAAGTTTCCACCGAAGCATTAGTTCTGGTTAATGTTGCCCCTCCGCTCCAAAGACTATTTGAAGTAAGCCACTAATTGCATTATTATCCAAGAAAATAGTTTCCCTATCTAGTTTATTTTCATTGCGTCAAATCAAATAAATGTAATAATGTGATGTCGATGATGGAGAGAAAATCTGTGTGGCTGTAAGTAAATTCCAGATAGAGGCATCCTGATGAAAGATTGTTTATGTTGCTTAGTTAATGTAATCTTTTTAAGTAGCGACTTAGATCATTCATTGAGTCCCCGTATAGTTCACCTGTCGCTCAAGTGCAGTAACTGCTCCCGTAGAGTTTTTTGCTTTTGCTTTCTTTTGCTTGTTGTTTTTATTTAAAAGAGAATATCTTTTTAATTTGTGTGTTTGCACCATTATTAAAATGGTTAGTATATACCATAATGTTTGTAGTCCCCTTACCTTTCTCTATGTCATACTAGTAATTTCATTTCTTAGGTCATTGCAAGCAATATGAGAGAGTCTGGTATAGAATCAATAAAAAGGTTTTCGTATTAGAGAGAGAGAATAATAGAGCAAAAGATGATGAAATTCAATCAGTTAATATGCATTTGAAAGAAAGATATTAAAGATTGTAAAAGATAAAGATGGAAGTACAATGGTCCAGATGTGGAATAAAATCTCTTCTGACATTTGAAATTGAAGCCAATAATACAAGTCCAACTTATTAGTATTCTTTATTTGTATTTGGGCAGTGTTGGCATGTTATTTTAGATGCACTCCATGTCTGCCATTTCAGGTCATCTTTTGTTTAAATATTAAAATGATAAATAAAAAAGTGGAGAGGTGCACCTTGGCAGCTGTGATAAATGGTGGTGCCATTTTGAAGAGAGGCGCTCTTCTCAAACACCATGGATTACCAAGTGAAATAAGAATACCTAGAATAATTTAATGGGAAATTTCTTTTCATGAGTGTTTTCATTGATTGTAAGAAGTACCGGTAAAAGACTTTTATTAAATAATGGGAACTCAAAACATTTTTGTTGTAAATGTTTTAAGTCCAGTGAATACTAGTATGATAGGCATTTAATACACTAGTAAATCCATCAATGTTGCCTAAAGAAGGTGTCAGGTTGATTACAAATGATTACAAAAAATGTCTCGTATACAAACATGTATAAGCAGGGTGACCTGGGGGAAAATATTCAATCCTATGGTGTAAGTTCTATGGTTTTTAGTACAAAAGATAGCCAGTCTACAGAGAATCCTTGTATTGACTCAGAACCTGATTGATACTTTATTTATTAATCTGTTGATATTAGATAAAGTGGATCTATGGAACTAATATGAATTAAATAGCAGAAAATCGTTGTAATTTTCATATGTTTACCTGACCAAAAAGGTGGCATATTCATGAGCACCTGTTTGCCAGTTCATTGAGTATAAGATGGTCCAACTGTCAGACATATCCTCCTTACGAACCTCCAGTCTGTCAGGCAGTCCAAATATCTCACTCATTGGTCAGTAATGTGGGATATTTATAATCCCTTTTTATTTTATGGGTCATAAGTCACTAGTTTAGATATATTATATCTTGTTAAAGCATCCAGTATAATTATATGAATTCTTATAACATATGCATATTAAAGGTAATTGGATTTGTATTATCTGTATTAGAAAATCGGAGCACAGAACATATATTACTATAGATTGCATCGTATGGGATCAGTATCTTGCATTTGCTTGACAGCATGTAACTTCCATCTACATTTCTTGGCCTTTTACCCGTGCAGTCAAAGAATACTCTAGTGAATTCTATCTTTTAGGACTATTTTGAAAATGACCTGGAAGAAAAGGATCTCTCAGAAGCATTTCAAATTAAACTGCTTTTTATTTTATTTTCCATTTAAAATTCTTATTTCGAAAAAACTAAAAGTTAACTTAGTTTGTGTGTAGTTTTGTTCAGTGACATTTTATCTATATGATTTTGATTTTCACTCTTAAATTGGTCATCATCTTAGTGCAAAATAGATGCAGTTAAGTATGACAAAAGCTTAACGTCCAAAAGGATTAACTGAGTACAGCTGTTCTTTTGATCATGGTCAATTTATCTTGAAGGCAATTTTTAGGGATAAGAGATCCAAATAAAAAGTATTCTTTAACATCGAAATGATGTTTAACTTATGTATTGCACCAGCAAAAATCCCTGTTTTTGTACACTTCTATGCTATTTAATATGGCATTGAAATGGTCTGAAATTCTTTGCCACCATTTGGATAAATGTCACCTGAAGCAAATATGATGGAAAACAATTGATGGATCAAGTGGATTATCATTGTCCTCACAAGGACAAGCTGTGCTGTCTGGGTTTGCTGTCCACTGGATGTCACATGACCGCATGCTGGGAATCTTAGGGTTCTATACAATTGGCTGAATTCTGTCTAATACAAAATTTATAACACTGGGCATTTCATTGTCATGGATTGAATGGTTTTATATCAATGTGGGAACTTTGTGTATACATAACTAGGGAAATGACAAATTGTGTAAACTGCAAGTGACTGCCTCCCTATGCTATATGAGAAAGGCATGCCTGGCTCTTCATTTATATCTCTTGATGGGTAATTTATGTTTTGGTTCAAGACTTATGAATTATTCATATTCTCAGTAATATTTTGATTTATGCTCCAGTCATATGACACCAATTATGATGCTGTTTTCTGTTGTTGGAAGGTTATCTGGATTTGTAAGAAAATGCCTGATGTAATTTTATTGTTGATATATCGGATTAGAATAATGACATTTCCATGATTAGCCTGGGATATTCATTGTTTGATTGGTAGAAAATTTGTAATGACCACCATCTCCTTACATTTTGCATATGAAATAAGCAAGGATGAAGTCTTGCATGAAATCTCTGTGACAGCTATGAAATGGATGCAGTGAGAAGCGATGGGTATGTTTCATCTGTTCTCTGTGACATTTATTGAAATAACTTTGAACAAAGCCTTTTTAAAGATGAATTATGAAGTAAACATTTTTAAATTTATTCTAATCATTAGAAAGAAATGCTGCCTTGTAGGTTAAGGTGTCACTCTGATTCTTTGTCTAGAATAACAAAGAAGTTTCCGAAAATCAGTGTTAATTAGATTTGATTATAAACATCTCATAATTTGAAAATGCTGGGCACATTTGTGGTTTAGAGGGTCATGTTGTGGATGTATAACTGATTAAAATTATTTTGTTTTATCTTAATTTGACAATTCCACAAAGCTGAAAAGACTTTATGACTTTAAGTGGGAATAAAAACCATGAGTAGAAAGTTGGCATACACTTCCAAAATGGATTTTGTTGGAAGGGTTTTTTTTAGCAGCACTGAGGGTTACATGGAAATGAAATTTAAAAGATGGGCTTCCAACTGCAGTCAGTTTAGTTCATCGCAATATGAACATTGTCTCAGGAGAGGGCATACTGTTGAAAAGATGGGATTGCGTAACATGTTCGGTGAGCTCTCAGTCATATCACACATAAAATTTCAGGAATGATAGGGGCTATTGAGAATCAGGAACTTGCTGCATCTAATGTGTTATGTCCTAATCAAGTGGGAGTGAGAGATAGATAAAGAGATGGAGAGAGAGAATCAATTTAGTAAAACTTTCCCTGTATGAATCTCTGCTTTCGAATGTGACATGTGTGTCTTGATTGGAAAGTTATTGTACAATTATTCATCATGTTCAGAGAAGCTTGTAAAGAGATGAAATGATATTCCTTTGAAGACAATAAAGTTTTCATGCTCAGTTGCAAGAAGGCCTTATCAGCTGAAGATGGGAGGTAGTATTTTCTTCATGGCCGCTGATTTCTAACACAGACATGTCCTACCTTTCTATGTTCTTGTCATCAGACACACGTTTCAGGGCAATGATCTTTAGGGGAAAATGCAATATCGGAATTAAGGTCTTATGGTTTCATATTTAGCGTAGTTTTTTTGTATTGATCTGACTATTCTCATAGGGTCTGAAAGTCGCTTCCACTTTGAAAAATTTATTATCCTTCCATGAGGTCATAATGGAAAGTAAAATTGGTGTTATTTGGCTATTAAGTATGTATCAGGACACCTTTTTGTGTCGGGGAAATTGAAATAACAAGTAGTTGACATCATTGTCTGCTACTGCAGGCATTTTCACCCCATTTAGTGAACAGCTCTAGTGGTCTAAAACTGGGAGAGATGATAAAGAGGTTTGCACTGAAAGCTATTTTAATAGGTATCACAGCTGCAATGTTGTTCAAAAAACTTAATGGCAGTCCAATAAATGAACCCTGTCTTTCTGTTCTTATTGGCAGTGTTAATGTGGTCTACCCTGATTTGAATGAATGTGTCCAAAATACCTATCCATATGCAATGTAGAATCATTGCTGATTACATTCATATGGAACAATTTTTTGTCGGTTGTAATTTTTTAAAATGGTTTTAGAAATGTTATTTTCTGGAATTTCTTTTGAAAATAGGAGAGGGAAATCCACTAAATGAACAAAATGTTGAGCCACCATGAATTCTAATGATTCCACAGTACTGATTATTTTACACCCTGTGTGATAGTAAATGAGTAAAAGATAAGTCTATGGTACGCACTGAGTTCTGTTATTATTGTTTCTTTGGTATATGGATGGATTTTCACAAAATTTGGTAAAAAAAGGTGTTTACATACATGCTCTAACCTTTGTAAAGAAAATTCAACATCTATACTTAAGGTGAGTGTTGCAACCCATGGACCCCTCCTGCTGCTAATGAGCTGTAAGGACTTAATTCTTTCTTGGTGTAATTAAGAAAATGCTGTTTATAAACATCAAAACAGTAATAATGACTTTGTAGTGTTAAAAGAAAGATATACTAACAGCTAGGGTGTTATTTCAGATGAGTAGCATTCATTATGGAAGCTGTGTGACTGTATTCAGTCTATCACCTGTCAATGTATGGGACCAGCCAACATTGTGATGTATGCGACTGATTGGCTGCTTTATTGGTTTTCTAATTTGTAGAGTAAATTAAATACATCCACAAATTAATTTTCCGAGTGTTTGTGTGTGTTAGCTCTGAATTCACTTTGACTCACGGAATGATAGATCACCTGGAACAATGGACTTTATTGAACGGGGAATGGATCCAGTTCCCCTCCAATGACCTCGCCACATATGGCTGATTGATTGATTTTTTTATTAGTGCAATTTCTGTAAAACATAAAAATTCTGTATCTATTATTGCTATCTTTATGACATCTCTTTTTCGTGTTTCTTGATAAAGCTTTCAGTTTGGTAAAGTTCTATGTCATAAGTAATTTAAACATATAAAAAAAGAAAGTTAATATTTCTGGTGAAAGTTTATAAGATATTCATTGTAAATAATATCATGATATGCCAACTGTACTGTATTTACCATTCAACTTGGATTTGATATGATATTCTAGATTTGGTGTTGATGTGATAGTAAACAAACCTTTCCTTTCAGTATAACCTTTTGGTCTGAGTAATACTAGACTTGCGATATCAGTTGCTAGCTTGCGATCCCTTGGGATTCAAGTAGATGTGCAATTTTATTGAAGCCAGTTTGTTGAGAGGAATTAAGGTTAATGTCTCTCCATTATTTTGGGGCAATAAATCATTGTAGCCTGCTGGCTTGTAGGTTCTGTGTAGGTGTGCTAATGGAGGGTCCAAATTTTAGATGCTCCCAGAATTCTGCTTTCCAAACAATGTCTGGAATTAAACAATTATAAGCATGTTCCCTTCGATGAGTGATAGGGGAAAGACTGGGGGCATGTGTATACAGAATGTATTTTCTCATCAGAGATGATGACAGATGGAGGGCAAATATTAACATGAAAGTTCCTTGAAGAAGTCAAGATATCAAAAAGCTGGCCTTTATAGCTCATGATTTTCTTCTGGTTTGTTTTTTCCGAAAGAATTACCCTTATCTTTTCATTAATGCATGATGGCTTTTGATAGAAATGAGCTGTAAATTGCTAATTAAAAAGACTAAGAATCATATCTTTTGTGCTTGAATTGATTGTCTGCAAGAGAGGTATAAGCAAAAAATGCTCCAAAACTGTGGGAAAAAGTGATTACACAGAAGTAAATGGCCCTTCAGTAACTAAAAAAATGAATCTGTTTGAAGAGGATGCTTTTAATTTGATGCCGTATTAATTATTGAATATTCTGTACCTACAGAATTTGTTTTATATACCCTGGGGGAAGTACCTTTTCAGCAGTTGAGAGAAGTACCGTATGTATGTTTCATAACTTTAATTTTTCTTAAATTAATTATAAAAAACACACTCCTTGTATTGCAGTGTTTCACAATGTTCACACTGCATTATTTGAAGCCTTCATCTGATTATCTTAATACATACCAGTACTTGATAAAGTTGCAATTTTTGATGTGGTCTTTCTATAAAATCTGGCTCCTAAGCCTCATTTTAGTACATGTACTCAAGGGATGATTTGTAAAAACAATACACAAAACAAAAAAAAAAACCATTTGAAATTACCTCTGCTTCTTCCTTCTTAAAGTTACTTATAAAATGGAATGTGGACTTGGGCTGTGGGAGATTTATGGGTTTTGTTTTCTATTAGAGCTGTGACTGGGAGCACTGAGTCATACTGCAGCATTCCGTGACAATATAAGCAGAAAGCATTATCCCACAACTAATCCAATAAAACTAGAAGAAATATACTCTTTTCTGATAAAATTGTATCGATGTTTTACAGATCCTATTTCTAGGCCATGATATTCATTTATTCATAGCAATGGAATGGTGCTGTAAATGGAACTTTATAGTGCTCGTCTCTTCTAGCTGCCTTTTATTGCACTATCATGTGAATTAGTGTTTTTACTTATTGAAAGAGATATCCCAAGTCAAATCACCTCCAAAATGTGTATGCTATTTTTTGCATTAAACTAAATTGATTACCTGTGTGATAAATGTTACAGAATGTTTTTAGTAACTAGATGACATTTGAACTTGATTGCTCTGACCACAGCTAGAGATCATGTCATGGAGATACGTTAAATGTGGATAGAGAATTTATTTTTCTAAATTCCTTATTTATCTTAATTTTAATTTCATTTTAACATTCTGTTATTCTTTATCATGGTTTTTGAAAGCAACCAAAGCCAATTTTGCCTCAGTTGTGTGACTTTTAGGTGAAAAGAACATTTACATGAAATCTTAAATAGAACCTCTTTTCACTTCAGATTAATTTGTTTGAAATGAACATTGCTGCCTCTTCTTTTGTTTTATGTAAGATTTCACAAATTAGTTCATTTGCAACTCATATGGCATTCACTACCTGAATTTCACTTGACATTTTTTCACAAGAATTCCATGTCAGTGCTCTTTCAAATAAATTTCAAATGAATATCATATGATAAAGATGTTTTTGTGATATCTATGTTTCATTATCTCGAGTTGACAATGATTTATTAATGTGAATGTTGAAATCATTTTGAAAAAGATATATCTTGTATCAGATGTAGGAGTAAATACCAGATATTAGTACACTTGTGTACCTAAAAACCCGGAGCTAGATATTTTAAGAATCTATCTTTAAAAATTAAGATTTATATAATTATGCCATGCATAAAAAATAATGCATTAATGATAATTACTAATTAATATTCCAAATATCACTGAAAACATTGTTTAATGTTGATTTGTTTAAATTACCGTAGGCCTTTTAAAATACATATGTGGCCATAACATGATTGTTTTAAGATTTCATGCATATTTGTTTGCAATACATGTATTCGCAAATGCTTTAATTTTTGGACTGTGCAGACATTTTTGGAACACGAATTTTTAATAGGATATTTTAATTTTGAAGAGGGCCCTTGTGTAAACAATTTTCGATCATTGCATCGATCATTCTTCATTTGCTAATCTGTGTACATGGAGTCTAAAAATCTCAAAATATTTACTTTTGTCTGACAAAATATATTGCTGGACGGTTTAAAAAACCCTAATGAGACTTGATTAGCCATGAATTTGTATTTAAGAAGCTGCATCTGTTTGCAATGAATGTCAGACCAGATGCAAATGGCTGTCAGCAAAGAAGTAACACCCTGACCCTGAAGTGCGGAGGTTAAGTCCGCTTGTCTGTTACTTCCTACAACAAGGCCTTACCAGAAGAATTCCTTCCCCCAGAATCTCCTTTGTAGCAGTCGCGTGTGCACTGTTACATTTGATTAAACCTGACTGCTGCTTCCCAACCCATTGTTGACGAATTTATTAACTTCTTTGATAGCGAGTTAGGTTAATTTGATTAAACTTTATTTTTCCTACAGTACATTTGAGCACTTGCATGGCAGGCTACACTGTAAAGAAACTCACAATCTAATATATTAAAACTGTTGAACATAAATATTGGATGTTTACTAAATCAAGATGGGTAACTTATCTTCATGTGAGTCGAATGAAAAATGTTTTGTCAGTTGTTGCGAAAAGTTTGTTTTTGATAAAAATCATCCTGATACATCATTTTGCCACCTCTTATCAAGCCTTATCACAGCTCAAATTTGTTGGAAACTGGAAAAGCCCCCCATTTTTTGTTCAGAAATGAAGAATTGTGATATTATGTATCATTCCTTGCTCTGACGGTAAGGTAAGATAGATTGGGGTGTTTTCTGAAAAATTGGTAGAACTTCTCTCTGGTTGTCTGGTTTTCTTGCCGAAGCACAGTGGGTAGTTGTCATTGCAACGATTATAGTCTGTTATTTTATGATTGGTTGAGCTGTGGAAACAAGGTTAAAGTTTGTTTAGCAGAAAGATCAAGTTTAGCTTAAATTTATTTGTGAAAGTATCAATTTGCATGTTTGAATGACTGCATTTTGTGTTTGGAAAAGTTAAACTCATTCTTCATACAACAGAAATGGAGTGGGGATAGATGTTTTTTTTTGTCTACAGCTACTGTAATTTAAAGGGTTTTCTTATGTACTTGTTTAAATAATTGCTAGTATGAACTTAACTGAAAATTGTTTGTTTACTTTCTCATTTAGTAGATTTTATAATCTGTTCAAAAATGTCCTCAGTTTAGCTGTGATGAAGATGAATACGGCACACCCTTTTTTAAACACTAGCAAATCATATTCATTTATACATGGTTTTTATGATAACATGTGAAAATTAAGAACAGTTTTGAATAGAATGACAAGTTATTGATAAAATAGTATTGAAATTAGAATTTATCAATAAAAAAAGTATTGTGAATTTAAATTTGGGATTCAGACCCCCTTTAACGAGGCCGGGTCTAATTAGTTCTGCCCTAGATTTTTTAATGAAATTTTTTGCCCGAATTTCTACTGATATAATTATTATTTTAAGATTAAAAAATAAGACATTTACCACACCGTTTGTTTAGGGGGTCATCTCAAAGTTTGTTAATCTTTAACATAGAACCCTATGGGATTTCGCTTGAAATGTATCAATTTTGCACATTTTTTTAAACTTCTGCCCTAGGGATTTCTTTTTCTGTTCTACATATTAAAGTTATTGCTAAAATGCATCAAATGGTCAAATAAAAAAAACCTTTTACCTCCTGGTTTGTTCCAGGGGTCTTATCAAAGTTGATTTTTGTATGCCCAATTTCCCAGATTTGTCAGATAATGGCTATTTTTTATTTGACAAAGGCGGAAAAGGTGATCTTTATAGTATTATTAAAGCCTTCAGACATATTTAAGTAATAAAAAAATATAACATTACATATTAAGGGTCATTAATGTAAAATACATGGTAAATGTCTTGAAATATATGAATTCAGCTATATTTAGGCGGGTTAAGAAAACGTGACAGAGGGTTTGGCCTGCTGAACCCTCTTCACTTTTTCGACCCGAGCCCAAATATAGCTTATACTTCGAGACAGTTATGTTTATTCCACAATATAACATTAATTTTACGCATTAAACGAGCCATTTTCAACAAATTTCGCTGAATATCTGCAGATAAAACTATCACGCCATGGCGTCAAACAAGCAAAAAGATGACGTCACAATACAAATGAAACGCTGCGCGAAAGCATGCGTACTCGTTCTGTACTCGGCCTCGTTAAAAAGTATTTGTTTGCCCTCTCAAGATTGACATAGAGTACCAACTCAAGATGCTTTTATTAGCAAGCTCTGCATCTAAGTTTAATTTCTTCAAATCCAGTTTTTTGTTCTCTATTGAAATTTTCCACAACTTTTGAAAATAAAACTATATACCTATTTCCTTAACTACAGATTTATAGTTTGAACTCTGACACAGGAGAGGGCAGATGTACATTTTTACAAGGTGGTCTAAAATTGTTAAATTATGTTGGAATGTAAGGAAGCTAGAAGATGGATGCAATAACGTAGTTCTAGTTTACAATAAAAAAAAAATTGAAACAATCCATATTTTCCTTTTTAAAATGTTGTTTATTTGGTAGTTTTAAAGTTTTCTGTACTTTAATTGTCAATTGATTGCATCATTGAATAATTTCTGTTTTCTAATTGACAGGTTTGATGAAGATCCCAAGGTACATGGCACTGGTATTGTTCCTCCTCATCCTCTCCTACACTGGTAAGGAAATGTTGTTTATCATTTATAGTTAAACAACAAACATGTTTTTAAACAATAATATAAAATCTATTTGGTGATTCATTTAAATTACAATAAGATGCTTTAGCGATTCATGCTGGTGTGAAGGTATACGTAGCGGCATTGCAGAAAAAATACATAACTTGTGTTAGCCCTACTATAAATTTAATACAATATTACATGTAAAGAATTTACCCCCAAAAAGACTTTAATATACTAAATGTAGAAAGAGGAAAGGTCTTTTGAATGTTAGAAAAAGAAATCTTACTACCGGTATATGCTTGTGTAACTGATTTCAATTTTGTGAGGTTGAGGAACTTGTATTTTCCTCATCAAAGTTTACAATGAAGACAACAATGTCCTAGCTAGTTCAAATATTTTATACGTAAAGCATGAACGCCTTCTTTAAATGTCACCCCCAGCAATAGTACACAGAACATTTTTGTATCATTTTAATTTCGTATTATTCCATTTTCGGTGTATTATCATATCCTTTGTCTACAGAATTAGTCAACGCTTGATCTGTTAAATGTGTTAAGTACAGCAGCAAATGACATTACATAACGCTTACACTATGGAGGCCGTAGAGATGCTGCATCAGAGCACAAATCAAACACATTATTTACTAGGAATTTATCATGGATGTTCACCATGTCTATCCCTTAGCAACATGTGATGACATTTTTTTTTGAAAATTGCTAATTGTAATCATACAATTCAATTTTGCATTGTCACTGAGAATACAAATAGCAAAGAGGCTCCATATACTTATGGATAAGGTACAGGTAGTACATGATGTACAGGTATATTATTTAAATAATTTTCTGTGTATAGAAATAAAAGCATATAGCCAGCTGAAAACATTCAGATAACAAAATGTCAGTTGGTATTTTTATGCTATATGATATCATTTTAAAATATCAAGGATATTGATTAATTCTCAATTTTTATTAAAGGGAAACAACTCTTCTTTATAAACCAAGGTCACAGATTGGCAATATCGAATACGCTTATTTCAGTCTCATAGACTTAAGCCTTTGTCATATATGGGAATCTGATGAACGCTGAGAGATAAACAGTTGTTTTATAAAGTTATCTTAAGGGGTTTGAGCTGTTTTTTTTAAATCAACATTAATTTTAGAGGTGAGAAATGTTTTTTACCTGATGACAAAAAAAAATCAATGTGAATCAAAAGCATTCAGGTATTCATTGAGATCATATCTTGTAAAGAGCTCAACTGAGCCTAGTGCAGAGTATTATAGTTGCGCTTTGGGCCACTCGATGCAGCTGAACAGTCCCCAGGTAGAAAAAAAATGACATAAAAATGACACTAATAATGATGGTGTGATATTGGTGGCAAGGAAATTTTTTGTATATGATGTGGATGACAAAATAATTGAATTAAGTGTCAAAGTGCCACACAGTGTTAGGAAAGCTGGTTTGCCAGATTTATGAGTTCATTGTTGCAAATATGACATTATTAGTATTCATGCTGATTACGATAATCAGAAATGGGCCCTATTAATCATTTAGCTACCGGTATTCTGTTCTTTGCAAAGTAAATTACTACAAATCATAGTACCCAAAGTAAAATAAAACTCAGAGAATAGCTAGCTTTTCCACATTTCCATTATATTTCTTATTTACCATGGTTTGATTGATATTTTTCAATTTTTATCAATTACATAAATTTGACTGTTTCAAGGAGATGTTTTTTGTCATTGTTGTTGTCATGATGATCCTTAATTTAGGTAAAACCTATTAATTAATATCTCATTTTGATGGACATTTGATTTCATTGATTGCTTTTACAACAAAATTCACAAAAATTGATGCTTAATAAATATTTAAGAAACCCATTAAAAAAATTTAATTTAAATAATACTACGCAGTGACTTTGTGTGCTATTTGATGAATGTTTGATAACTAGAGTGCTTAACTTCTGAAGATATAACTTGCCTCTCCACTTAAATATATCGTATCAATTCAGAATGACATATTTTTTCATGATAAATTTTATTTCTGTCGGGAGACATATGTATTGAATTTTTGCATATAACTTATGTTGGTGAGAATTGGCTGAATTTTGGCACAGTACAGGGGGTCCCCCAGTTTTTATAACTATGATTAACGAGATATTGTCAAGCGCATGTGTTGATCTACGATCTGCATCCTGCTTCTCAGTAATCCATCTCTACATCAAAAATCTTCAGCTTTATTACAAAACCAGCACTGAAAAAAATTACCAAGCAGCACAGCTTTGAGGCTTGTTTTTGGGAGAGACTGCTGCTTGTGTATACAGCACAGGTATCAACTTTAATGGAGTTTATTTGAACTTAACAGTATTAAATGTTATGCCTCATTTCCTTTTTCATTCAGGCTGTTGTTGAAAAATTGAAAAGATTCCTCTTATTTCTTTGAGAAATTAAGCAGATGTTGTAATGAAATTGTTTTTGCCATGTTGTGTGAAACAATGGTTTAGGGTTTTTTAGCTCACCTGAGCTGAAAGCTCAAGTGAGCTATTCTGATCACATTTTGTCTGTCGTCCGTCTGTCCGTCTGTCCGTCCGTCTGTCTGTCCGTCCGTCCGTCTGTCCGTAAACTTTTCACATTTTCAACATCTTCTCAAGAACTACTAGGCCAATTTCAACCAAACTTGGCACAAATCATCCTTAGGCAAAGGGGATTCAAAGTTGTGAACATTAAGGGTCACACCCGTTTTCAAGGGGAGATAATTAGAATTTAATGAAAAATTTCGAGAAATTTTCAAAAATCTTCTTCTCAAGAACCAGAAAGCCAGGAAAGCTGAAACTTGTGTGGAAGCATCCTCAGGTAGTGTAGATTCAAAGTTGTGAAATTCATGACCCCCGGGGGTAGGGTGGGGCCACAATGGGGGGTCGAAGTTTTACATAGGAATATATAGAGTAAATCTTTAAAAATCTTCTTCTCAGAAACTAAACAGCCAGGAAAGCTGAAACTTGTGTGGAAGCATCATCAGGTAGTGTAGATTCAAAGTTGTGAAAATCATGACCCCCAGGGGTAGGGTGGGGCCACAATGGGGGGTCGAAGTTTTACATAGTAATATATAGAGTAAATCTTTAAAAATCTTCTTCTCAGAAACTAAACAGCCAGGAAAGCTGAAACTTGTGTGGAAGCATCCTCAGGTAGTGTAGATTCAAAGTTGTGAAAATCATGACCCCTGGGGGGTAGGGTGGGGCCACAATGGGGGGTCGAAGTTTTACATAGGAATATATAGAGTAAATCTTTAAAAATCTTCTTCTCAGAAACTAATCAGCCAGGAAAGCTGAAACTTGTGTGGAAGCATCCTCAGGTAGTGTAGATTCAAAGTTGTGAAAATCATGACCCCTGGGGTTAGGTTGGGGCCACAATGGGGGGTCAAAGTTTTACATAGGAATATATAGAGTAAATCTTTAAAAATCTTCTTCTCAGAAACTAATCAGCCAGGAAAGCTGAAACTTGTGTGGAAGCATCCTCAGGTAGTGTAGATTCAAAGTTGTGAAAATCATGACCCCCAGGGGTAGGGTGGGGCCACAGTGGGGGGTCGAAGTTTTACATAGGAATATATAGAATAAATGTTTAAAAATCTTCTTCTTAGAAACTAATCAGCCAGGAAAGCTGAAACTTGTGTGGAAGCATCCTCAGGTAGTGTAGATTCAAAGTTGTGAAAATCATGACCCCTGGGGTTAGGTTGGGGCCACAATGGAGTGTCGAAGTTTTACATAGGAATATATAGAGTAAATCTTTAAAAATCTTCTTCTCAGAAACTAATCAGCCAGGAAAGCTGAAACTTGTGTGGAAGCATCCTCAGGTAGTGTAGATTCAAAGTTGTGAAAATCATGACCCCCAGGGGTAGGGTGGGGCCACAGTGGGGGGTCGAAGTTTTACATAGGAATATATAGAATAAATGTTTAAAAATCTTCTTCTTAGAAACTAATCAGCCAGGAAAGCTGAAACTTGTGTGGAGGCATCCTCAGGTAGTGTAGATTCAAAGTTGTGAAAATCATGACCCCTGGGGTTAGGTTGGGGCCACAATGGAGTGTCGAAGTTTTACATAGGAATATATAGAGTAAATCTTTAAAAATCTTCTTCTCAGAAACTAATCAGCCAGGAAAGCTGAAACTTGTGTGGAAGCATCCTCAGGTAGTGTAGATTCAAAGTTGTAAAAATCATGATCCCTAGGGGTAGGGTGAGGCCACATTGGGGGGGGGGTGTTAAAATTTTACATAGGAATATATAGAGTAAATCTTTGAAAATCTTCTTCTCAGAAACTAATCAGCCAGGAAAGCTGAAACTTGTGGGAAGTATCTTCAGGTAGTGTAGATTCAAAGTTGTGAAAATCATGACCCCTGGGGGTAGGGTGAGGCCACATAGGGGGGGGGTGTTAAAGTTTTACATAGGAATAAAGAGTAAATCTTTAAAAATCTTCTTCTCAGAAACTAATCAGCAAGATGATTCTTTATAATTGTTAAGACTTTGGCTCCAGGACAATTCTTCGGCCTCACAAGAAGGTTCAGAGTTTGATGTAGCAAAATATCCCATATATAAACAATTGTAAAGGATCTTTTTGAGAACTGCAATACTCAACATGTGATATGACTATAAAATTGAAGCAGGCAGCTATTTTTTCATTAGAATCTTTTTGTATTACTGTTTTGGGTTATTGCCCTTGATTTATTGATTCTTGATTATTTTAATTAATGCATCCACTGTTAACCAATTATTGTGATGATTATTTTTATACAATACTAAATATTCAATGTATATAAGTTGTTTTGCATAAGTAGTTTTGGGTTAGGCTGGATTAGTTTGTTTATTTTTGATTTCCAATTTTTAGATACTATGAATTATTTTAGGCCGGCACATATATAGGGACAGTGTCTATTGCTTTGTACCGAGCGACTGTTTGGGGTTAAACTTGAACAGATATGGAGAGATTGAGGGTGTTAACATCCCTGGTCTATCTAATCTTCGTGTTTTTCTAACCAACGATACAGAATGTGTGGTCATTTCTGCCCTGTATCGCATTAATACAAGTGTGCGGTCATACCTGCTTGCATTGGTGGTGATTGCGGCGCCTGCGTTAGGTTGAGCTGTTGGCGCAAGTGTGCGGTCATCCCTGCATTAACGCTGGTACCTGTTGAGTTGCGTAGGTGTGTGGTCATCCCTGCCTGCGTAACGTTGAGTCCCTATATATGTGCAGGAGCGGTGATTAAAGTCTGCTCTTGTAAATATTGGCAGCAATCAGGGCTATCCGAGTTCCAAGGGGGAAATATGGATTTTATTTATACAGGATCTACATGTATTAATGTACATTGTCCAGATTGTATTATGACTCCATTAAGCTGACTTTATCATACCTGTTGTTCCTCAGGTGAGCGATGTGGCCCATGGGCCTCTTGTTTTGGTCAAGTCTACAAACTTTATTAGCAGCATCACTGATTAATCTGATTAATAAAGAAATATAGGTTACACTATGTATTGTAAAGGTACTAGTAACCTAATAGTAGTAACAGATGTTAACAAATCATAAAAAAGAAACAAGAGAACTGTGACAAAATGTCCCAAAGAAGAGAATTCTTGTAGCATGTAATAGCTGGGCCGATCTGACAAGGGGACCATTCGTTGTGCAGCTGTTCCGACTCCCTTTTAGATGTCCAGCAGCATCGGCTGGGGGTTTATGTGCTCTATGGTCCTCGACCAGGGCAATAAACCCTGATGTCCAAGGAATGTGATCATGATGAAGTGTTTATGAACTGGTCAACATACAACTTGAATGCTTCCTCACTGACAGCTAATAGCCCCCTGTGGGTGCTGGGTCATCATGGGGATAACATCTGTCTAGACCGAACTGGCCAGTCTGAAGTGTGCTTTCATTTCAATAGGAGTTCTCAAAAGAACAAGCAGCACTTGCTGAATTTTTCTGCTGGACCACCTTGGATGTTGCTTTAATGTTTGAACTTTTATCTTCTGTTATTTTGTGTAAAAACAGATCATATTCTATTTTCTTTGTTTATATTTTCTGGAGCCATTTCATAGGATTCTCTCTTGTCTTTTCTAAAAATTGTATGGAAGTGAATGAGTACATGTTCACGCAATGTTAAACAAGCATTAAAAAAATGATTTTTTCCTTGCATTTATATAGGTATTTACAGATTTATAAATTATCTCTTTTGTATTTGTAAAAAAGGGACTTGATGAAAGATTAATATTGAGCAGATTGTAGCAGAAAATTCCATCTCATATCTGTTTTTATTTAGGTAAAAATACATTCAAAAGATGATGATTTCAACAGTTGCCATTTTTATGTTAGAAAGCCATGCTTGACTGAAAACAGAATGGTTGGTTCAGTCAAGGTTTTTCAAGTTCCCAGCATGCCATTTGATAGAAATGTGTTATAGCAGCAAGTTGTCTAGGTATCATAGCCAAATGCCTACACCAGGTAAAGACTGCCATTAGAGACTTGATTGGAATCAAATTCTCAACAGGATGTCTATGAAATATGTTGCAATAAATTCAGGTTCTTGCAGAGCTTATGTTGGTAAGAAGAAAAGCAACCCTTCTTGATTTCTGCCATCAGCCCTGTTGACCTTCAAAAAGAGGTCTGATTTGCTGTTTTGATGGCTCAATTTTTTCAGTACCTTTCAAGCTAAATGCTTGCTTTCATGTCTTCTGCAACATATATTTGTAAATTTATAGCTTCAAAGATTAATAAAGTGTTAGCAGAAATTGGTAACTCTAAGAGGGAAGATATAAAATTTGATTTGTTGCTTTTTCATCTTATAAAAATGTTGGTCATAAATACAAGAATAGGCTTGTTTGCCGATCTCCATTAGAATTCTAGTTTAAATCATACTTCAGTTGACTTACACTTGAAATATTGCATAAACAGATGTCATTAACTAAGTGGAAGACTGCTGCTGAAGACAATGAGTAGGCAATGAAATGGCCAAACAATACAGGCATGGTGAGCCGATTGTGATCCTATCCAGTACACATACCCCACTAACCATCAGATAGGTGTTATTTGTCTGTGAAGTCTCGGGTCTCTGAACTTTGCTCCCCCCGACATTTTTTTTTTGAAAGTTGAAGAGGAGAAAGATTGATATGTCGACTGTGTTTTGACAGTCTAGCATAAAGCATTAGTGTGTCTGCTTAGAGGAAGTGAAAGACAAGAAACAAGCACTGTTTTCTTCCACTTTTCATAAGCTTTTTAACAGTCTGTCTGACGGAATACATCACAGGTATAACTTCTCATAATTAACTATTATGGAAACTTGGCACAAAGAAACCAATGTTCTTGTTGTAAGAATGGGTTTTTTCACACTCCATGAATATATCTAGAGGTTCAAAATTACAGGAAAATCTCATTTTGAAACCTTGTCAAACAGAAGTGTGCATGTTGTTGTGCATCGTGCCTAATATCCAACACAAAATGAGCAATAATATGAGCTTATCTGACTTATTATTTTGGATTGTTTATTCTCTCTCCAGGTTTAAGTGCAGTGAATAAAATTTCATGAAAAGTTCCTCTGTTGTCTTGCCAGAATTTAATTCAAGAAGATATTCTAAAGTATTGATGGAAACACTCTTTGAAATTGTTTTAATTTAAAGGAGGTTTGTGGTTTAAATCAATCAGCGTAGGACACGAAAGATGCACCTTACAGACTACAGATATGTTTGCAAAAATCAGAAGCAATGAAAGCCATGTTCTCTCTGCATCTAGACTCTATCTGTCTACCACCCCCCAGCATGAGAAACATCTTTCTTCAAAAAGAAGTCTTGGTTTTGCAGGAAACATGTTCTGACTTTGCCCCTTCCCAATGTGTGAGAGCTTTCAAATTGGTAGTTTCAACATGCTGCCTTTTCACAGAAAGTGCAGATATTGCTGGTATCCATAGAAAACCTTTCCTGTGAACAAATCAAAATGTTAAATGTTACCAAAGAAGTTTGTTTTGTTCTGCTTCTGTGACTGGGGCAAAGACCCATTCTCATAACAAAATATGTGTTGTCAATCAATACTTGAAAAATGGTTACTCAGACATAGGTATGACTATTAGCAGGCAATTGGCGCATTCCTTGCTCTCTATCCACTGGATTCAGGGAAATAACCTTAACAGATTCATGCAAATCACTTTAAAGTTGATATTATTTATGATTGCTTTCTTGATCTTTGTTGTTTTTTTTATTTTAATATATAGTTATATGTTTATTTTTTAATACACATTGACTTGTGTTGTAGTTTATAAAAAAAATAACTGTACTATTGCAAAACAGCAGAATGATTCTATCAATCTTAGAACTTGGAATGGTTCCCTGTCTGACTTTTGTATCTAGGTACAATGGCATGAAAGAGTTTGCTGAGTATTATGCAAGGAGTGCATGCCTTCACATGGGGTGATGAGAGTGGCAAGCTCTAACAAAGAACTGCCTGTCATATTTGATCAAACTTGAGATTTTTTGGGAGTAAAATTTTGTGAAAACTAGCCTTGAGATTGTCATATCAAGTGATGGATGTGCCTCATCTGGATCTTTTCTGTCAAACCTTTGCCATTCTTGCACATTTCATGGAGCCAAACTTCTACCAGACTCATGGAAAAAATAATTTGAGAAAATTTATGTCTCCATTCTTAAAAAAAAATTAGTTCTTCAAGTTCAGAGAGAGAGAGAAAGAGAGAGAGAGAGAGAGAGAGAGAGAGAGAGAGATATCATTTACATGTAATATATGTATCTTGTATAGACCTTTTAATCATTGCAAGTCATGCATTGATATTTGAGATTATTAGACATGTTGTCAGACAAAAAGTGAAAATTCCAATGCTTTCAGAAATCAAAAAATGACCTAAAAACTGACAATGTTTGCTCATCGTGCTTTATCTTGCAAATGCAACATGTGTTTCAGTGATGAGCCTTGCTGATAGATCACACTGTATGGTGAAAAATCCATTTACTGAGAAATGATGGATTTTTGTTCTACCTCCCAGTTTCTGCTTTTCCTTTTTGGATTGACATTAGTTCATCATGATTATCATTCAGTCAGCTTCTGTCCCATCTGCCCTGTTGATATTCCTGTCTTGTTGGGTGTCTGTTTTCAGTTACTCATTAAACCTTTATAATTATTGCACTTTATTTCCGTTTCCTAAGAAGAATTAAATATGTTAAATGTTGTAGATGTGTACCGGTACATGCATCATGATTTAATTGGTAATATTTTATTTATCTAAATGTAAAGATTTTGTCAAAATAATACTTATACATGTATATTATTATATTACATGAAGTCTTCTTAATTTACATACGATAGTTATGATAATAGTTGGAATTTTGTGTACTTAAGATTATTATTTGGAAATTAGATAGCAACAAATTATTTTTACCATGCAAGAGTCGAAGAATTTAATTACTGAAGATATATTTTTCATTCATATTTATATATAATCATTTATATTGCACTCACTGGAGTATATAACATTAGAGTTGGCAAACATATTTAGCTGTTAAGGTTTATAAAAGATTAAATTTTTCTGTTAATAATTAGTCATCAAAAGATTTTGATGAAAATATTATTGTTAATCAAGTATGTCTTAATTAAAATGAAATGGGGAAAAATCCTATAATATATAAAAACACTTTTCAAAGCCAAACTGTTGAAATAACATGAAAAGAACATCTCTTTATAATCATCCATTTATTATTGGATATATTTTAAGGGTCCCTAAGGTGGTATGGGACACCTGTTGATATTAATTAATGATGATAAAAGAACATTATCATCAAAACACTTTCACTGTTTTATAATTTTCAGATTTTACAATATTTGAAAAATACTGTAAACCAACTTTTAATCGCTTGCGAGAAATTTTCGTGAGGTTAGCAAGAGCCTTGTCGTCACGAATATTTCTCGCTGCGAACCAATCCTTTGTCTATAGTTTTTATAACAATACAGGTCTGGATGAGGCTTGGTCGTGAACATTAGTCGTCGCAAACCAGTTTATCTGTAGTTAATTGCAAAATAAAGTCACCGTGAATAAAAATTGGTTTACAGTAATATGCTTTAAAAACATTTTGGAAAGGTAAAATTCAGAAAACCCCCAGCGGGATTTGAGCCCATGACTTAGAGATTTGTAGTAAATGCTCTAATCCATGTGCTATGCTCATAGGTAACAATTTTAGGAAAGAAAACATTATAAAATTATACTCCATTTTATTGATTATTTCAATAGGAAGTATGTCCAAATATGGAGGTGTCCCATATGACCTTAATAATATTTATTTAATCAAAAAGAAGTACCAGTTTTATATAGAATTATTGGCCCAGTGGTAATATTTTTTCGATCAGTAGTTGCTATTAGACACCTTTCTTGATTATAAGGTCATGAGTTAAAGTAGAGATTTGCTTCATGTCATTTTTTCATTATTGACATAGAAATTGAAAATCTGATTATTTGAGCAATTCATGTTAAAGAAATAGCTTATTTTTCTTCTTCAGTCATTGTTTTAGTTGAATTAAAGATGTTTGCTTATGGCCTTTACATGTTTCACTGTTTTTCAGTGAAGTGGTTATTTTCTTTAATTAAATTTGTTTGTATCAATGTTTATTGTTTCTTTGTTCGGTTTCACTACCATGTGTTTTGAGATGAGAAACGAAACATTTTCCATGCGGTTTGATAAAGAAGAATCAACAGATTTTTCACGTAGTTGAAATTTTGTTTAAACTTGAATCTGATCTATCACCCAAACAACATGTCGGAGTGTTTATTGAGCAACCATTTCATCAGTAATAATGGGAGAAGCGGACCAAAATGTTTAAATTTCGATTCATAAATATTGTCAGGGGTATGCAAAAGACGAGAGAATTCGCAATACAGCTGCCTCATTATCATAATTGTTTGCCTTGTGTTTTAGTTCAATCAAAACAGTCCTGTCTTCTGCACTTCCTGTCATGTGATTTGATATTTCTTTGGTGTTCAAGAGAAAGCAAATATATAAGCATAATAATGAATTTACTTGCTGCAGGTACTATAACTATATAGATCGAGTTAAAACCTTTCGACTTTTAAAAGGTTGATAGGTTTTAACTCGATTTATAGTTACGGCCGGTACATGCAGTTTTTTTGTTAACATTCTGAAACATTATAATATAAGCTAGAAACTTTTTATAGGTTTTTATTTCTTCAAAACCTCCTGACCCAAATTTTGAAGACATATACCAGTAAATAATTATGACCAAACACCATTTACCAATAAATTGTATCAGTGATGGACTATTTAGACAGTCTCCTTATGACAATACAGCAATACTTGGTTTAATCATTATTCGGTGTAATACTTATTAATTATGATTGGTTATGATAGTCACTATAAATCTTCCACTTCCAATTCTTTACATTACCTGATATTTCAAAATATGTTTTAAAAAAACTTGTGAATGAATGAAAATGTGTGAAAATTCTCAATAAGGGGATTTTAAATTCATATTTAAGTTAAATTGGTATGGGACACCTTCATATTGTGACATAGTTCCTATCAAAATCAAGTATAATTTCATAAATGTTTTCTTTTCCGAAACTGTTACCTAACAGCGTAGTGCAATGGGTAAAAGTGTACACGAATCTGTAAGTCTCGAGTTCAAATCCCGCTGGGGGTTTTCATTATTTTTACCTTTTCAAAACTTTTTTTAACATATTTTTTATTTTAAATATTGTAATATCTTAAAATTCTAAACCTGTGAAAGTGTTTTGGTTATAACGTACTTTTATCCACAATTTGATATCGACAAATACTGCAGGTGTCCCATATACATGTACCACCTTAATGACAAATTTTGTGGGAAAAAAGTTTATAAAGTAATTTCTCAGGGGGTAAGGGGTGTATAAGATTTACTTCATAGTACCCAGGTTTATTATTCTCGGGGATTCAACGACTTGGCTGGTTGGGACATCCCCTCTATATTACTGGAGTAGTACTCTATATATACTATTACATTTATTCTAACTAATATTTTTCAATAATTATTTGGGGCCAGCCAATGTTTTGTCAGAATTTAAAAAAAATATTGCATACTTACGTTATTTAAGCTTTCTGGTAAAGAAAAAGAGAGACAACTGTCTCTATGAGAATATGAAAGATTTTGAGAGTTGCCTTTCTTGGTTCATTTTTCCTTAAAGCATGATGCATATTGTACATGGAAAGCTTCTAGCAGACATTCATCAAGAGTGTTAATTGCTATCTTATGATTTATCTAAGTTTCTTCATATTTGTAATTACCGGTAGTATTTAGTATATTGAAAAGTTCTGTGTTTTGCTTTGTTTCATCATTATATCAAGTAAGAATGATAATGGATTAGATGTGTATTTGAAAATTCAAGACAGTTAAGTTAGGGATAAAGTTGAAAAGGGGCTTTTTTATCAGTCTGAATTCAATATGGTCCTGCGGGCAAAGAGGCAACCTGACTCTGCATGAATGGATGACACCTGAACATTTATACTTCATTATTATGCAGAAGAAGAAATTGGAGACAGATTTCAATTAGAACCTTATTTGATTTATCTCAAAATTTTCTGAATAGCAGGATGTTTGAGTGAAGTTTGTGTTTTACAAAAGGGTGAATGAAGATGTTTAAAAGCTTTCATTCAAACAAAATTTAGTAAATATCTAACCTGTTATTATTCCACAAATGCATGTATTTTCAAGTGTTGTTGACAGATTTTTTCAAATAAAGTGTGATTTAAATTCTTCCTTTTTGCTAGGAAAATATTTGAAAGTAGATTTATTTCCTAAAACAAATCAAGAAATCAAACTGAATGGCTTAATTCTTTTCTTTTGCAACGGAAAACCAATAAAACAACAGTAACAGATGAATAATTTCTGTTGTGAGAATTTATCTCCTTATTTGCATAGAGTTTGCATTGACTTTGAGATAAGGACAGGGTTTCTTGGGGACATTCATCTTCAGTGAAGGAGTAATTTCAACAAAGAATTGGAAATGGAGCACAGAAAACACAATGATAGAACTAATTAAACTGTTC
Source organism: Magallana angulata (assembly GCF_025612915.1). NCBI lineage: Eukaryota > Metazoa > Mollusca > Bivalvia > Ostreida > Ostreidae > Magallana > Magallana angulata. The sequence continues at coordinate 11,490,563 of NC_069120.1, read as the reverse complement.
TCCCCACCTTTGATTACTGACAAAGTTTTTTTCACCAAAATGCTATAGCTGCTTTTAAAATCACTAGCTAATGGGTATTATTTTTCCAAAATTGTTGCTGTTCCTTTATTCAGATTTTGCTTTTTTTGGCATTATCATATTCCACACAAGTCAAGACTAAATATGAGAGGCTTGCTTGCTTATCTTTAGAAATGAATACATTTGTATGACACAACATTGTTTTTGTTTCTTGCCTCTGGATCATCTGTTGAGATCTATTTATAATTCTTCATGATCAATCTATTTTTCTTTGTTAAGATGATAATGCTCAATGTCAGAAAGGTATTGACTTTGGTAATCTTGATTGAGATTTTTATCATTAATACCTTTTTTTAAAAACTCTATCATTATCATTTTCATTATCCATTAGCTTCAGGCTTAAAACATTTTCTTATTGCAAGGGCAATGTTACTATGATACTTCTTTTCAATTTGTCAACCAAGTTTTATCAATACCATGCAAATCCAGCATCACAATTAAAAAGCCAATAAATTTTATGCCGTAAGCTGATGTTAGCTGACAGTAATTGTACACCAAGATATTTATAATAGAGGGGTAGATTGCAGAGCTTGCAAAAAGTCGAGGCAGTGCTAGGCAGACTTGTGACCTGTAGGTTTCGTACTTTTATGTTGCACATCATTGCAACTCATGTACCGGTAGTATATTAAGGTTGAAGTACAATCCCTTTCTAAACCACAGTTTAGTCATCAAAAATCTTAGATTACTAACCATAGACCAGAAGTTCCTCAGATGCCAGTTTGGGTGAACAATTTAAGAGGTCTTCATAATTGGCTATGGTTTTTTTTATGGTTAAAGAAGTTGGTTAATGACTGCAGAATGATAGTGCCCAGAACAATCATTTTGATTATTTCACATAAAAAATAAACCCTGGCATATTTTGTAAAAGGACTGCTTTACACAACTTACACAATACACTATAAGAACTACTGTAGATTCCTTTCCTTTTTGCAGGTACTTAATTCAGTAATCCGTTGTTTTGTACCGGGTAATTTAAAATCTAGAGTGCTAATATTTAATCTTTTGTTGTAAATTTCATAAAGTTCTTGACCAACTGTCAGAAAAAAAATTAAAATTTCCATGGGATTAACAATTGTCAGGAAAAAAAATAAAATTTAGGAGGGATACTTATCAAGATATTACTAGAGTATTAATTCCTCACGTTCAATTAGGAGTTACAATATTGTGGGCATCATCAAGTGTTATTATTGACGTGGGACTGGGTTATGAAATGCTATAGAGTTTCTGAGTTCAGAGATTATGTATATAAATTTAAATTTGTTTGTCATTAGTGGCATTCCCTGGTAGAGAATGAGTTAAATTGATGAAATCTGTCTTTCTGGTAATTTTTTGCCCCATTTGATAATCATTATAATGATTGAGTGCTGTCTGGCAGTCCTTATGACTTGGTGTGTGTTCTTAACTTTGTCTTCATGTAATGCTTATGAATGTAGTTGCTGAATTTTTATGTTCCTTAAGAAAATAAATCAACCAAAACCTGAGCTTCATCAACCAGTATTTATAGAAGGTTCGTGCACAATTGGTATAAATCTTTCCAATCTTCTTAGAAAATAAATGTCTTATTTCAGGTTTGGATAGAAACTGGATAATCTTATCAAAAAATGCATAAACAAAAAAATCACTCCATTGAAGATAGTTTCCATGTTTCTTGTTTTTCACTCTTTCATTTGCATCTCGGGTTGAATAATATATTCTATTTTGCTTATCATCTCTTGGCAAAGCAATTTCCTTAATTGCAGTCACATTTCAATTTTATTGCTTGCCTTAAGTCTTTTAGAATAATAAAACATACGGAGGTTTTCCGATTCCTGAAATGGAACCACCTTCCAATCCATAAACGAAATTAAGAGACATCCGGGCAAGGTAGATATCTCGCCAATCAGTTGTCTGTCTTCTCGTTGAGTTCCCAGGCAGGATTTATGTACACAAATTGGACAACAAAAAACTAATTTTATGTGGCCTGTCCTAGTGAGTGTCAGTTTTAATAATGTTAGAGTTTAAAGTTTTTCTATTTTTTTTTTAACCGCAGCATTTTTTAATCTCATCAGTTTACAACACTATCCAGATCCTGTAATTGTTTCATGCTTTAGATGCAGGAAAATTTGCCAAGGAAATACTAATCACATGAAGAGAGACAAATACGTACCATCATGAAAGGAAATGCAAACCAAGGAAAAGAAAAATGAAATAATTAACAAACAGGCATCCCACAGACAATATACAAATTATCAAATACATAACTTCTGCATCACTTCTTTAATTGCCATTTTCTGTCAATTGAAATAACATTTTCCATTATTCTGGTGATAAGAGTTATTAGTGCTTGTGATCTTTGTGTCTGTTGATTAAATAACCTTTCAACAACACCTAACTGAGGCATGCAAAAGATCAGTGACCCAATGATGATAGCTACCAGCTATGAGCACCAGCCCAAAACAGCTTGCATTTACAGTCAAAAAACAAATAATTTAGATTTCTCACCATAAATTCCAGTGTAATTATATTATAATGACAAACAAGGCTATATATATACCTAGAGATGAAGCTAAGAAAAATCTCAAGTTTGAATTTTCCATCATGCTTATGATATTTGATAGATTTGGTTACGTAGGCTCACAGGAATGATTGTTCTCTGCACTATATCTGGGTGTCCCGACATTATCTGTTCTAGTCCCGACACTATCTGTTCTAGTCCCGACATTATCTGTTCTAGTCTATGGCCGATGCTTAGCACAGCCTGAAGAGTTGAAGGGATTTGAAGTCTTTGGAAATATGAATGTAGTTTTATCTCCAATATTGCAGATGCTTGAGGGGTTGACCAATTTAAGGTTGAGTTTGGCATACCAGTATTGTTCATGAATCCAAGTAACTATCCTTAATTACATTCTCTCAACATTCTGAGAACTTTAACATCAACATCTTGTCTAGACTATTCTCAGAAGAGATAATATAGGTCTGTAAGATGGTGCCTTAATGGTTGATTTATGTCCTTCCATACATTTATATGTGAAATAATTTGATTTTGATTCTGATTACTTCATCATTTTTCCCATTTTGCATTTTTATGTGACAAAAATGACTTGACCAATGAATGACATATGCAGTGCATATAGCATTATTCTAAAAGTCAACTTTTACTGAAAGATAGAAAATTTTGTAATTACTTATTGGTTATCTTTTATTGGCTTGGATGGAATTAAGGGTATGCTTTCTCTGTGTACCATAATCAGATGAAGATCCAGTGAACTTTAGACATTTTCTCCTGTAGCAAAAGGTCCTTGAAGAGCTAGAATCCTTGTAAGCTGAAGATTCCCAAGGCATCTAAAGCCGAAAATTCATTTATGAAAAATAATGGGAATCGATCCTCCGTGACTCAGTTGGCTGACACAGTTTTATGGCTTTGTGTGCACCTTCTTCATGATAGAATGATGGACCCCATGATGGCCTTCTTAAAAGAATTAGTTTACTTAAGGAATGACAGACACAAAAGTGGAGAAAATTGCCTCCAGATAGAGGCGGGGACTTTTTGTTTGAGCGCAATTAATTCAAAGCTGCATCAATCATATCCGCATCCCCCTGCTTGTAGTTGCTGTAATTCACACTTCTGGAGAAATGTGGGGGATAATTTGGGCTCAATAACTCATTTTGATTATGAATCAGGACACAAAAGTGTCATTCCAATTTTGAACATTTTTGCTTTATTGCTTTCCTGAGAATGTCAACCTTAGTATTGTAAAATATATTTTAACTAAACAATTTTAAAAAATTTCTCCTCTAATGTATCCAGCACCTCACAAAATTTGTAATTTACAGTATGTTATTTATGAACACAACAAGGGTTATGATGGACTCTTCATATAATCCAGTAACTTGTTTTTGGCTGTAAATCTGATTGAACTTTCTTAAAACCATTGTACTGTTATTAATGTTAATTTTAATTTTGTCTTATTGCAGTATCACAATATAAGTGTAAATTTCATTCTTGTCTCATTGCAGTATTTGGTCAATCAGACAAGGACTTGGCCGGGTCTGAAGACAACTTTGATGATGACTCTTACTACTACAACAGCAGGCCACTGACTGATAGCCAGCAACAGTAAGTCTCTCTTGTAGGATTTATTGGTTATTTGGCCAAGCGGTGGGAGTTTTCAATGATTTCCAATAGGGGCTCAAATCTTGTGGGAGACAGCTCACAAGTTGACTGGCTTTATTGTCATTGTACGCACTGGAATGTCACTCTGCCAGGGTGATGCCTGAACTATAAACTGGTTGTAATTCTAGTATGAACAGGATTTGAACCTAGAAACTGGGAGGGGAAATTTGTGAAGGACATAATCAAGCTACAAGTGTTGAAGAAGTACTACATGATAATTAGTTTACACTGCTACAGTGGATGTACAAGTGTCTGGTAGAGAACTTGTGAATCCCTGCACTTACCCAAGCTGACGATATGTATACCTGAATGAAGTGCCTCTCTATTTCCCTAAGTGCAGTCATAAAATGCACGCAGAGCTTGACTTCATTAAAACAAAGACAAATACCCATCAAAATAGAAAAATAACATAGGTTTGCTTAATTCTATTTGTATTAATTTGTTTATCTTATTAAATAGAGTTGGAGAATTGGATAGAGCAGTTATCTATGTGTTAGGCAGGAAATCTATTACTAAAACTGTTCTGGTACTTGAATGGGCTGATAAATACTTGTGTTTTTTACAAGCATGTTCTATTTAAAGAGGAAACCAACATGATTTCTCTGGTACTTAAATGATAGCAAATGCACTGTCAGCTTAACACACACAAACACACACACAAGTACACATGAATACTTTTCATAACATATATATCACCAAACTAGAAAATACCACTACAATAAGACATACAACTGTCAGATGGTTTCATCTGTAGAAGTTTCGATGAAAAAGTTGATAAATTTCCTTTAAAGATCATGAAATTAATCCATTAAATTTGTTAAATATGTTTTTATTAGATTATGATTGAAAAACAATCAGTAGCTTAATAATTAGGAAATGCAAATCAAAACAACCCTTATTGAGGATATCTTTTACATCTAAAAAATCCTCATTGATATGTCTGAAATTATGATAAATCTATAAAGATTTAATCAGATTTTAAGTAAAACTTTCCTCAAAGAACGAAAATAGATAATGACTTTATTTCAGCTGCATATTTAAGGAGATTAAATTTATACTCATTTTTCTTTGTTTTAACAAATATATTGATTTTGCAGATAAATTGGGTTTTCTCTTTATAAATGCTTTATATGGTGACAGAACATCCCAAAATTACTGTTTGTGGAAGTGTAATTCTATATTAAAAGATTATATAAGTTAGAAATGGGAAAACAGTGAATTTTTGTAGCATTGATTTTTGATTAGCAGGCAGAAAATCCATTAGGCCCAAGGGTAATGTTTCCTCGCTTCCATCTCCCACTGGAATGAAAAATATCCAAGATTATTATTAATAAGGAACATATGAGGTTATTATCAAATCAAGTCCCTGTGACTAAACAGCTCTGACATTTAAATATAGTTTTACACTTTTATTCTGAAAATGTTTAGACATGATATACATCCACTGACTTTCACTTAATTTGGTCTTTGTTGACCTCAGATGACCTTGACTTGTTATAATCCAACAAAATTTATAAGTTCCATGGAATTTCATACACATATCATCTTCACTAAGTAAAAATGAATATAGTATAACGATAGACAATTGACCAAAACACCAAAAAAACATCTGAAATAGTACATTGAAATTTTCTTTAACATTTGGATGTGGGAAACTACATTTTAAACCAATAAATTGACACCAAAATAAAGATAAGAGTGACAAGAATAATGTATTAAGCCATACGTTCAGGAATTGAAAAACATGAAAGAGGTCAGGTTATCTGTTATTGAGGAGGCCTGTTTACACCAAGTGAAGCTGGTAAATCAATGAATGAGTGGTCCCCATCACCCAGTACACACAACAGCTTAGTATTAGACAGCCATCATTGACAAGATCCTGACTTCCTGCAACCATCTCTCATTCTACAGCTTTGTTTAAGTATAGCACTCAGAGAAAAAAAGAATTTACTACAAAAGTGCAAGTAAAAACAAAACTCAAAGGTCCATGCTTGCATTGTTTAATTTATATACATTGCAAATATACATAAACAGTTTTGCTCTCAAATACTCCAAATAGTTTCATGGTTAGTGTTTGATTATAAATTAATGGTTTGGAAGTTGACTTTTTCTACTTACATGCACATAGTGAAGTATTGGTGTAACTATCTTGACTCTTATAAATTAGCTGTTGAACATCTTTGCGAGAGGATCACAATAAAAAAATAAGCAAGAAATGTCAACACAAGAAGCAAATGATGACATTAAGCAAAATGGATTTCTTTTGCATCAATTTTGTTTTCACTCTTTTAGAAGAAGCTTCAAAATGAGATAGCTTTAAAAAGTTTTGCTGTATATATATATCAATATCAAATTTAAGATGTAGTATATACTGGTATATTTTTTGTGATTTCTTGGTGGAGACAAGCAACTGACCATCTGTAGTATACGTCTCATACTTTATTCACAATGTTTGTGCACAAAGCTCTTCACATATGTCACAATATTTCTTACACAGATGCTAATCCAGAAATATGATATTGAATTCTTTTTGCCCTAGCTTGCCTGTCATTTTATGCATAGTGGTATAAATCTTTATTTCTCAAAACACTTAAAACTTCAAAAGCTTTATCATGACAAATGTAGACTTGTAATAGTTGATGAATGGTTCTCTGATAATGATACCATCTTCCTTTCCTATGATGGATAAGCCCTGTCGGGGAGTCATTACTTAGGCCTCATTATTGTCTTAGACTAGCCATTGGAAGGTTCTGAAACACTAATTTACTGGTCCCTAACAGAGCTCAAGTCTTTAATCAAAAACTTCCCTGTGTTATTCAGAGGTTTAAATATCAAATGACATGGGAATAAAAAAATATATTGTGAAACTTTGACGGTCCTTGGAATATGTAAGCCAAGAATGATGTGTCAGTCTCGGAAATCACATGCCAGCTTACTCAAGAAGCTGGAACTAGAAAGTTATATTTTTAAGTCCAATTACATTGATAGGCACACAGAGAGTTCATTAAAGGTTCAAATTAGTTTCTGCTTCTACTAATTCAGTAGCCAGTAGGAGCTTTGCTCTAATGACAAAACTTCAGCAAGATAAAGCATGCTCTGCATCTCTTGAATCCAGAGATTGACTTGCATACAAAACACTCTACATTTTGGGCTAAGATTGGGATTAATGAAGTCCATTACTGAAATTGTTCATTACATTTAACAGTAAATAGATGTGCCTTGGCAATCACATTACTTACAAAATGTTCTTTATGTCATTTGACAGAGCCAGAAGTTCTTGCAAATGAAAAGTTACATCATGGAAGATAAAAATGCAAACTTTGGTTCCAAATGGAATATAATGTCTGACGTTTGGTTTATTTAACTATTTTGGTCCAATTTGTACCGTCTGTAAATGGTGTGACATCTTTTGAGTAATCATACTTTTTTCAGATGAAAGCTGTAAATGATTGTCTGTGCTGGATGAATTATTGGAGAAAGCACAGAAGACATTTCAAAACATTGAATGTATTTTGTTCGATAAAAAAATTTCCACTATCTGCACTGCAGTTTTATTGCAACACCGCACACTTCTTTTGTGTTGTGAAGAACTAATTTTGTAAATGATACAGGAATTCAGGGAGAAAATTACAGGCTTTGGTCAGATGAAATGGTAAAATTTCATCATACATCACATTTTTTATGAATTCTTCAAGATTGAATGTCTTTAATGATGCAAAATAAGATGGTGATTTTCCTTTTCATCTTGTGAAATGGTGTAAATTTGTATACAAGAAATGTAGATGTTTTTAAATATTCAAGATTTTAACTTGGTTTTAATGTCAAATTGTACAGGCAGATTGAATGATGCAGCAGGTTTTAATAGCAGACTAATAAAATTGGTAGAGTTTTTTTTTCAAAGAACACATGTAATTTTGTGCTTGAGCACATTTATCACTTACGAGTAATAAGGAGGAATAAGGAGGAAGTTTTAAACCCAGCAGTCCTGCTTGATCTGTGTAATCTTTATTTTTCCTCAGTGTACTTTAATTAGGTATTAATGTCAAAATTCATGCTGCATTTTGAGATCAACTCAAATAAATTAACCTCTCATTGGTAAAAAGACAAAAACTGGTTTCTAATTAGAGCCGCCTTAGTGAGTGTCCTGCAGCGACCTTGACATCAGTGCTAGCTTGGTGATCTTTTCCAGATTTGATAGAGATCAAATAAACCTCCAGCATTACATCAGCATTACCAATTTAACTCTGTGTGTGTTCTCCAATGCAGGGGTCTTCCTGACTTATCAATAATAATGCAGGGAAGATCGGGATCAGCAGGTTATTCTGTGTGTACCTCAATGGGATGTTACCTCAACTTAAAACACATGGATAAAAATACTCTAGTAATGGTATTTCCTGCAAATTTATGAGAGAGAAAATGAGAGTCCTTAACAAATAAAAAATGAATCTTCCAAGATGATTTGCCCTGGTATCTAGAATAATTAAAACACAGATTTTTTCCCCTTTTCAACAGAACTCAATTATATTTACTCTTAGAGTGTTGTTTCCTTAGGGAACCTGGTTTCCTATTAGTTCTCCAACCACACTCATAGGAAATATGTTGGTTTTTTTTTTGGGGGGGGGGGAAGTAATTTAGGTTTTGACAAGCATCAAACAAGAATCAAGAATATTTTCCATTATCATTGAAATCATTTCTTAGTGGAACAAGTCTTGAAATATTGGAGGAAAATTGAAATCATTTTAGAATTGTGAGGATCAAAAAATCATCTAATGTTTTCTGTTGTGTAATTTGTGCATCATTTTATCTGACTTGATGAAGACATAATTCTAAAAAGGATGGTTATTGTTTTTTAAACTCTTGAAATGCACCCGATATCAACTTTTAGTGAGAAAATTTGTATTAAACAAAGAAAAATTTGCACATTTGCAGTATCCGTCATTGAATAAGAGTTTGTTGTTTTTAACAACAGCCGTTGTCAGTCAGCGGTGATGATGAAGAGCTTTTTGTTGTCTGTTCATTTGGTGTTTGTATAAATCACAGGTAAACACTCTTTTCCATTACCCCCTGCTCCTAAAGTAAACTACAATATTGCCCTATTTTTTTCTAGCATCAGGTTTGCCTCCAGGTATTCTTTATTTTTCTAAGTAAATATAAAAAAAATTTCCCAACAATTTCAAAATGAAATACTATGCTAGAATCATCTTCACTAACCAAGTGTTCGATTGGTTTTCTTATCTCCATGATGTGAGAAAAACGAATCGGACCCTTGGCCAGCAAAGATGTGTGAGAATAAGAGAATGAAAAAAAAAACTTTCAATTTTTTCACTTTAAAAGGATTATAATTTCAAAGTTTTTTTCTAAATATACTTTCTGACAGTGATTTAAACCATCTATATCATTGTTTTAAGCAGATGCTGTCAGATATATAGTCGTTTACTTAACAATTTAAGTAACTAAATCATATTTTGTTATTTTCTTCATACCTCTTAAAACATGTCATCTGGAAAAAAAAAAGAGAGGAAATAATGAAGCATTAATTAAACTAACAAGCGTCACATTGAATTATTTCTTTGACCAATGTAGAAACATTTTGCCTTTCAAGGCGGTAAAGGGTTTCTTTAAGCCACACATACATTACCTATGGCAATGATAAACCACTGTTGTCAATGGCAGAGCAGGTGCTTTGACACATAAAAATGAGATGTAATTATCTAGGAAAAGGTGTTCTGCTGATAAAGAAATCACTCTGAATGTGTTAATTTGAAACACTTACCTAATGTCCATTAGGGTGAATTTTTTGTCAATCGTTTATTGAGGCTTAGACTGAAGTAGACAAGTATGACCCTTGTTTGATCTGATAAGTGTATCACCTCTAATTGATAATGATACTTCCTTTCACCAATGATATTGGGCTCTGTTTCCCTTCCCTACAGACATTGAGAAAATCAATACATGTATTGAACAAGATGGAGCAGAAGTTTCATCGGAAAATTTTGTTCCAAATACCTCGAAGTTTTACTTGTAATTAGTGAAATGGGAACCAACAATCTACAAAATTATCTCCAATTGGTCATGACCTTTAAACCTATTGATTTTCTTCATTGTAGCATGTTCTAATTGAGGTGAGGGGCTTTGGCATGTCTTCACCAATGGGGCCACTGCAATTGTTCACTATTGTGGCAGCACATCTGCTTGCAGATGGATGTTTTTGTCTAATCATCACCCAATTTGAACAAAACTGTCCCAAACTGCCTAGTGATTTGCCACCTTCTTCTCAGTATTGTATTTGAAACCCAGTAGTGTATCTCATGCACTCTGTGAGATAGCAAAAGTGTTATTTGATGAAGTCCTAATTGGAGTTGACTGGTAAAAGGGGATTATTAGGAGGTCAGCTGACAAGAATTTCCACAGACATGCACATTGATTAGTTATGTTTGGAGGGCAAGAATGTCATAAGCCAAACTAAGCCCTAAATTGACTACATAATCTCGCACATAAAAGCAATAAGCTACAAGACAAGCCCTAGTTTTCTGAAGATGAGTGATTTGGTCTTCAATTCCATGAACACTAGCTTTAAAAGTGAATTTGCAGCTGTTAGAACATTACATTCTTGAGGGAATAATTTGATTGAACATCAAGTCTAATCATCACCCAGTAAGTCCTCAATTTCCCCATATGACCATCTTGTTCATGGATGTCTGGGTTGCTTCCATGAGGGAACTAAAGGACAAACTACTGGATTGATAGGAAGAAATACATATTCAGCAATCTGAGATGTCTGAATTGATCTTTCTTGATATAGGTAGTGATTCATTTCGGAACAGAAATAGAAAAAAAAAATAACAGCACATGCATTTTGTATCTAACAATGCAAAGGTCTATTGCTTGGCTTATCATTTAATGATAACAGATTTCTGTCGATATTGTCCTCTAACCCAAGACTTACATTACAGAATCAACATTCTTCTTCATGTTTTCTGATTTACAAGGAGAAAAAAATCCCAGATTTTGCAGGAAGTAAAAGTTACAAACTCTTGTAAATAAAAGTCTTTTCCATCAAAACCGTCAACCCTAATGACTGGGTGAGGTGTGCCGGGGATAGGGTATCTACCAATCTACTTATAAATCTTTCATGTTGTTCTGTATCTGCACCTGTATTTATCGCCTAGGTAATCAAGAACAGGCGGCAGTCAAGTTCTTGCTGTAAAAGATATGTCCATCATTCTCCTCCAGGTCTGCTAGTCTGGCTGCCATTTGCTTTTGCAGACAGGAGCCTTTTTTCCTCTATAGACCCAATCACAGAGATTTATGGCCTAGCTTTACCTTCTGACTGCTGCTAGCTGGCTCACAACCATGAAATTCTGCTGCTTGTGAAATGGAAATGATCAAGTTGTCCAACAGTTGTGTGTGTGCAGTGATTTATGCCAGGGTTTCGATAAGACAGTAGATATTTATTACACACTTAGTTGAATTTACATTCAATTTGCCAATTCTTCTATCATTTATTTATTTCTGCTAAAATTTATCATGGATTTGTTGAATATTTGTATTTAAAAAAAGAGAAGAAAAAGAAAGAAGCATTTGGCATGTTTTGCAAATAGTATGAGAAGATTTGTATTGTATGACAGATATTTCAGGCATTTCCAATTGGTATATAGAAGGTTAACTTTATCCAACTTTTAGCCCTATAAAAGCTTTTATTATTCAAATCGGAGCAATTTCATTTCTTGGTAACACATTATCATCACATAACACTTGCTGCTCGGCCATGCAATGGTAAAAATTCAGTAAATGATTATGGCAGGATAGAGTCTCTCTGTTGTATTATTTGCATATCAGTTTGTTTCACAAGATTGACTCCAATAAAGAGATCTTTGGTTCTGATTGTTTAGATGGTAAATGTGTTTCAGGAGGGGTATTTGTACCTTCATCTCTAGGGTATTTGACTCTATACCTCTCTAAGTGCTATCACTATTCCCAGTGATTTTTCTTGGTACGTAAGTTCTAAGTGCATTGATATTGCCAAATCATAGGTTCATTTATTGCATAATAAATGGCATCATAGCTGAGACCAGAATCTATAGATAATATCAATGAATAAATCAATTGTAAAGAATTTTCAATGAATGATGAAGTTTATTGCATGAATCTAAGGTTAATGGGAACAAACTCAAAACAAGGTGACAAAGGTCAGATGAAATAAAGTCTCTCTGCATCTTATGTGTCTGAAACTTGTTACAGAACTATGATTGGTATCTTTTTATCTCCTAAATGTCACTGCTGAAGAAAGGGTTTTGTGTGAAGTCTTTGGCTTTCATCTGCTCCCATACCTGTCTTCCCTCCCCTAGCTGTAGCAAACAAACTGACGGGGGTGTTGATTTGTGAAAGCTTTGTCACAAGTTGTACTCTGCACATGTGGATCCGAGTCCAGTGCAATCCCCATGCATACTCCTGGTCTGGGGATAATTAACAACTATTCATTCATAACCTCAGCATGTCGAGAATGTCAGACATTTTCTTGCAGTTTCGAAGGTTATTGAACCATTTTAACAAAATGGGAGACTATACTGTTGGCAGATTTGTGTGTCCTTCAATCATTACTTTAGATGTGAAAATTAAACAGGAATCAAAGATACCATGCAGCTAGAACAGTTAGTTAGGATTTCCAATAATTCAATAATACTAAGATACTATTTAGTTGTCCTCCTTTTTACCATCATTCAGAAAGATTTAGCAACACTATTTGATGCTGTCTAATGAATTTTATATTGGTCCTGGTTCAACATTGTATGACAAGCAATCCTATCTAAGCTATATGTTCTATGCCAATAT